>NW_011500286.1:55202-56895 GCF_000495115.2 Populus euphratica
ATTATTATAAAACATGTTTTAGTTAAGGAGTTATTGATACTTCAAGTGCAAAATGATGATATAAAACCTTGATAAAAATACACTTTTAAGTATCAATCAACCATACATAACATAGAAATCACACTTGGAAGGGGTGGATAATTAGCTAGAGCTGCATGTGCTGTAGCGAAACTTATTGCAAAAGAGGGGAAATCAACCACATTAAAATTACCTTTTGGGGAGGTTCATTTAATATCCAAAAACTGCTCAGCAATGGTTGGACAAGTTGGGAATGCTGGGGTGAATTGGAATTGAGTCTTAGTGAATTGGAATTGAGTCTTACCTTTCTCATAAATGTTTTAGACCTATGTCTTAGCTTTCCATCCATATAGAGCATATCTAAATCCAAGATCTATGGCTCCAGATATGACCTAATAACTGAGCAGTGTTCCAGTTTGGGTTGAACCAACATCTTTTTTCTAAGTTTAGCCCTCTTTTTTCCTTTTAATTTTAGTGCTTAAACTCATCAATCAATCCTTTCATTTATATGATATGCCTGTATTTAATATGAATATTTACTATAAATTAAAGGTATCTTATGCTATCAGACTTGTTATTATAAAGAATGTTTAGTTAAGGAGTTATTGATACTTTAAGTGCAAAAAAATGATATAAAACCTTGATAAAAATACACTTTTAAGTACTAATCACCTCATGACATGACCAAAAAAAGAAAAGTCAATCACAACTCTAAAATCTTTAAAACTTTAAAACAGGTAAGGATCAATATACCTTTGTTAGATGCTACCTTCCTATGCTAAATTTTTAAAAGATCTGTGCACTGTGAAGAGAAAACTAAATCTGAAAAAGAAAACCTTTTTAGTTGAACAAGTAAGTGCCATTTTTCAGAATAATAATGCTTTGAAATATAAAGACCCTAGTTGTTCTACAATTTCTTGCTTTATTGAAAAATATAAAATTAAAAGAGCTTTACTTGATCTTGGAGCTAGTGTGAATTTACTTCCATATTTAAAATCAAATTTTAAATAAATTTTATAACTCTCTTACTTACTGATAGATCTATAAAAGTGTCTAGAGAAATAGTTGAGGATGTGTTAGTATAAGTTGATAAATTTATTTACCCTGTAGATTTTATTATCTTGAATACATAACCGGTTGAAGCATATAATTCATTTCTTGTTATTTTAGGACGTCTGTTTCTTGTAACTTCTAATTCATTGATTAATTGTATAAATAGACTGATGAAGCTATCATTTGAAAAATATTTTCAACATTTATAAGTAACCTAGAGATGATAATGATTTACAAGAAGTATATTTTATTGAAGAATTAGTTTATGATCAACTTGAATCTACTTTGAGTAAAATTAAGTTTAATGAATCTAAAGATTTGTAAATGATTTATTCTCATAAAGAAATCATGGAAAAGAAAGGCACCGAAAATGTTGATACTAATCTTTTGTCAAGATTGACAATAGATTCGACATCCGACATCACACCAATTGATGATTACTTTTCTGATGAATCCTTACTTTCTCTTAATCCAAGGTCTTGGTTGGTAAAAAATATCAATTTTCTTGCTTCAGGATTAAAGAAATCATGGAAAAGAAAGGCACCGAAAATGTTGATACTAATCTTTTGTCAAGATTGACAATAGATTCGACATCCGACATCACACCAATTGATGATTACTT
>NW_011500286.1:56916-67635 GCF_000495115.2 Populus euphratica
ATCTCTACTTTCTCTTAGTTCAATGCCTTGGTTTGCTAAAAATATCAATTTTCTTGCTTCAGGATTTTTGTCAACTCATTGAAGTACCCAAGACAAAGGAAAGTTTTTGAACGAAGTGAAGAACTTTTATTGAGATGACCCTTACTTATTTAAATATTGTCTTAATCAAATATTCTAAAGATGGATTCTTGATAATGAGATAAGTAGTGTTATTAAACTTTGCCATTCTAAGGCATTTGAGAGTCACTTCTCGTCAAAAAAGATGACTGCAAAAATCTTACAATATAGATTCTATGGCCCACCATATTCAAAGACACACATGTGTTCTATAAAGCTAATGAAAAATATCAAAAGTTAGGATTTATTTCAAAACATAAAGAGTCTTTATATATCTTTTTTTGACTTTTGGGACATATCCTAGTGTGCATTTCATGTCTTATGACCCTATTTTTATAAAGAACATGCTTGACATAGTCTTAAGAATCTGACTATAAAAGACCATGTTTGCTAGTTTTTAAGAAAACTGAATGGGAAGCTTATCCTTGACCCATAGAGGGCGTTTAAGTTGCTCTTGGATGTAAAACCAAGAAAAGATGTAAGTCACAATCACAACTACAATTTAAGCTTTAGTTTGTAAAAAATTATGTCTTTTGGTTTTATTAATAGCATAATATTTGTGTTTTGTTGTTTCTTATTTTTGTTTAAGTATGCTTTAGGTTTGTCAGTGTTCGATGTTTCAGGTGATGTCTTCTATACTATATTTTTCTACCTAAGAATATTGAGAACAATATCTCGTTTTGGTTTAGGGGGAGAGGGTAGTAGTTGACAAAAAAAAAAAACAACTAACTAACTGCTTCTGTTTTTTATAAAATCATTTGACAAAACTGTTATTACTAGGATGGTAGAGTAAGAGAGAATTTTATTGAATCTTGAGACGCATCTTAATAAATATTTTCCAATGGTTATTTACAATATTCATAACAAGATCTATCGCACACTTCTCTCGAAATATTCAGGTTTACAAACTCTTGCATTATTATTAATTAGTTGTGCTCATATACTTATTAAACAAGTATTCATAAACCTTTATTTTTACATACACACACTTTAACATATGATTATGGGTTGCATATTGGATTATGATATTATTTATATTCTTTTGTTAAAGGTAACAACTAAGAAAAATGGATAGTATATAATTTGTAAAAAAAAGAAGAAAAAATGATAATAAATATAAATAAATAAAAACATAAATACGTTTGGTTTCGTAGCTTCCCTAACCTAAGCAATTAAGTCTGAATGAGTGTTTTAATACCTAATACCTTAAACTCAACTGACTTGGGAGTTATTGACCTAGTGCTTGTTATATGAATTAAGGAGAAAAGCTTAAGGGAAACAAATATTGCACTATCTACATATTAGTATCTATAACCCGAGTTACTAAGCTCGAAGGGGTGTCTTAATACCTAATGCCCTAAGACCAATTAGTCTAGGATTCATTAGCCAAAAGCTCGTTACATGAGTTAAAGATGCATTATGTTTTAAATTATATGTATATATATTAAAAAAAAATCATCTCAACCTAGGGAAGTTAACTTTAAACATTAGAACAAAATTTTATTTCTTCCAAGTAAAGCCTCATAGCCATATATTGATATATTGAGCATAAAAGGAAGATTTATTAATATCTTGTTTAAGAAGTATGAAGCAAATATATAAATTTAAAGAGAGTTTGTTTATTTAGATAGATTAATGAAAGTTGAATGATGAATGCCTTGCTTTGTGGAACTTACACATTATTTTTCTATTTTAACGTTTTGATTACTAGGGACTAGTAATAAGCTACTTGGGGAGGTATGATTAGTACATAAAATTACATTTTTATCAAGGTTTTATATCATTATTTTGCGCATGAAGTATGAACAACTCCTTAGTTGAAGCATGTTTTATAATAGCATATCTAATAATATAAGATATTTTTAATTTATGGTAAATTTTCATCTTAAATGTAGGCCTATCACATAAATCAAAGGATTAATTGATGAGTTTAATTACTGAAATTAAGAAGACAAAGAGAGGGCAAAGATTAGAAAAGAGATGTTGGTTTAGTCCAAACTAAAACACTTTTTGGTTATTTAATCATAAATAGAGCTGTAGAACTTGGATTTCAATCTGCTTTATATGGATGGAAAGTTAAGATATAGGGCTAGAACTTTCATGAAGAGTTCAAGATTAAAAAATGTTGTTTTCAAGTTCAAATTGTAGTATCAACGGAGAAGTCTGAATCTGTCCTGCAGCCTAAACACCGTTCAGTGTTCAACCTATATCTCAAGTTCTAAAAGTCCAAATACACCTATTTTTTTATGAAAAAGCTGTGACAATTTGCCAAAACTTTCATGAAGATAATTTGTTCAAATTCTGATGTTAGTAATGATGTTTTGTTTAGAGAAGAAGATAAGGATTGTCACCAAGTCAAGATATGACCATCTACTCAACAATTAATCAATAAATCAATAGTTTTATATTTTGGCCTATATATGGAAGCATTTGCCATGTATTTAGACATCTTAGTTTTCAAATCAAGATCATGTTCTTACTCTTTCTCTCTTTCTTTATATTTTTGTAATGTTTAAGTTTTACTTTTATTAATATCTTGTTTATACTTTTCATTTCATTTTCTTTACTTAACTAACTTATAACTTATTTATATTCTTATCTTGTTTATTTATGTTTCTCTTCTTCATTATATTTAGCTAAGTTTATTATGTTAAGGTGAAAATGTTTCACTGATGGTGTTAGGATAAATATAATATAAACTCAATATAAACTTCAATGTTTATATACTAAACAACTTGCTATTAAAATGTCTTATTATTTTTATTTTATTAATTCTTAATACTTTGCTTCTTAAATGATTAATATAGATTTGTGTTGTATAATACTTGGTACAAAAAATTCTTGATACTTTCATAGTCTAACCGTATAATATAACTTACACTTGTGTATGAAAGGAGCTTGATTTGTTGTTAATATAAATTAGCATTATGAATTACTAACAGTATTTAAAATTTTGGTGTTATTTAAATAAGATAATTAATATAATCATGTTAATAATTTATAATAAGTTATTAATGACAAATAATCCGATTGGAACCTCCTTTGTGTGTAGTTTCCAGTTCAGTAATAAAAAGAGTAATACTATATTTGTTTGAAATACCATTAGTGAACACTCTAATATTGATATTTATTTCTATCATTGTTTAATCCTTACATTAATTTTATATCTCAAAGTTCTCTTTAACTTATTTTTTTTTGTTGTTGTTGTTGTTATTATTGTTATTGTTATTTATAATTTATATAGTTAATCTCTCTGTGGTTCGACCCCAATCTTACTGAGTTATTTATTATTTCGACACTCCTACACTTGAAATAAGATATCAATTTTTTGATCGTGTCACCGATTCTAGCCTTGGGTTAGCTGGATCTCGATTCGACCCGACGAGTTGGGCCGAGTTTTAAAACTATGAGTATAATATCTACAACACCCATGTTTTTTATGTCAAACTTGTTAGTTAATATTTTTTAGTAGACTTGATCATATGATTATTGTTTATTAAAATTAACATATCATCAACATAGAAATATACAATGATATAACCTCTATTTATCATTTTCATATAAACATATCTATCAACTTTGTTAATTTTAAACTTATTTAACAACATAACTTTCTTAAATTTTACATGCCATTGCTTAAGGGCTTTCAAATCATGTAAGATTTTAATATCTTACAAAATTTATTTTATTGTCCATTAATAACAAACCACTCTAGTTATTCTATATAGATGTCTTTATCTAGGTCACCTTTTAAGAAAGATATTCTTACATCTATTTGATGTATTTCAAGCTTATTAATAACTTTAATAACTATTAACATTCACATGAAAGCTTTTTTTAATATATACAAGTAAATATGTATTAAAATAATTCTCACTTTCTTATTGTATAAATCATTTCAAAAACAAGTTTAGCTTTATATTCATCATTAATACTATCAACTTTCATTTTCCTTTTGAACATCCATTTGTGACCTAATGATTTACTTTGAAGAGGAAAATCTATTAGTTTTTATCTATGATTATTCATAAAAGATTTTATTTTACTATTGACTCTCTCATTCTAATAAAAAGCTTTAAGATATGACATTGTCTCAAAATATATATGAGTTTCATCCTCTAACAAGCAAGTTAAAAAATTAGAACCAAATATATAGGTCATTTTTGCCATTATACTCATTATAAGCTCAACTTCATCATCATTATATTTTGATTAATTAATTGATTGATTGATTATTATTATTTTTATTTGAGATAATCTCAACCATTTTCTTAAATATATGATTTTCTTAAATGTAAACATATCCTTAAATAACATAGCATTTCTTAATTCCATAATGGTATTGAGATGCATATATTTAATACTTGACTTATGTATAAAAAATCAATATGCACTATTATTGTAAGCATATTTGATAAAATTATAATTCATAGTTTCAGGTCTTATCTTAACCTTTTAGGATCAAATACTATTAACTTTGCAACACACTTTAAAACTTT
Organism: Populus euphratica; assembly: GCF_000495115.2. Lineage (NCBI taxonomy): Eukaryota > Viridiplantae > Streptophyta > Magnoliopsida > Malpighiales > Salicaceae > Populus > Populus euphratica. The sequence continues at coordinate 61,533 of NW_011500286.1, forward strand.
GTGGTATTTATAGGAAGGTCTTATACCTTTCCATAATTCATATGATGTTCTTTTTATATTCTTATGTGATAGTTTGTTTTCATAATTCATATGATGTTCTTTTTATATTCTTATGTGATACTTTGTTAAGTATATAATTAATAGCTAGAATTGCCCTTTACAAGTTTTGAAGTGCTTTTGAACTTATCAAATGCTGACTAATTGTCATAATAGATATAAATTATTGGTATTGATTTTGATTAACATGAAATATCTTCTAATAAATTTTAAAAGTCATTCTAATTCCTTTCCAATCAATAAAAAAAAAAACTCTAATTTCATTTTAGATCTTGTAATGTATGTTTTCTTAGAAGATTTATAAAACACACTTACTTAACTGAGAGTAAAGATATATCAACTAATGGATTTTGAATCTTTAGTTTTTGATATCCAATTTACATCGCTATAATCTTTTAGCATCACCTATAGTTGAAGGTATATCTCTAATATTTAAGTACTTGATTTATTCCTTTTCAATGACCTATTCTTATAATATTAGTAAATCTACTAAGCCTGTGATATAGGTGGGTGTAAATGATTTAATGATTTTGAAAAGTCAATAGTAAAGCTATCATACTTGGATCATGTAGAGAGCCCAATAACTCATTAATAAATCAATGAGATGAAACTAAGTTAAAAAAAAAGGTCTAATTGCGTTAAATAACCAGTTAGATAAAAAAAACCCGTAATTTTTTATTCGATTATTAGATTAAATTAAAAAAATTATTATGAGATTTTACAAACCTAATTCTATAAGAATGTAGTTAGTTGTAACCAAATTAGGTCGATGAAACCTTCAAATTAAACTTGAAAAATGTTGTTTAAGCTAATATTGTTATATTTATTTATTTATTTATTATTGATTTTCCTATTTGATTTAGGATTTAAATTTTACTACCTATTAAAGGTTGTTTATTGACATATTTAAGGAGTTGTGAACTTCTTTAAAAGAAAAACTACATTAAAGAAAAATATTTAGTAATAAAAATATGAATATTTGATCTAAATATTGAGATCTTTTTTGGCAAAATTTTAACTTTCTTTGTACTTACTTTTTTCTTGTCGAGTATGTCTGAGTTAGCTTACTAACCAAGTAAGTAATATCTAATCTAGTGTAGTTTATCTGTACATGAAGCTTCTAATTATTTAGGATTATTCTAATGGTTATATTTCATCACTTTTATTTTTGGATAGATGTACATTTATGTATATTGGTATTTTGACAATAATATTATCATTTTTAAAAAAGTTTTTGAGAGTTTTCTTAATATAATGATATTAAGATAATATCAATCCGTCAAATATTTTGAAAATTCTGATTTATAGTATGTCATTTAGTACACTAAGTCTTTTATGTCAAACTTATTACTTAACATCTTCTTCGTAGACTTGATCATGTATTTATTATTGAATATCCTAGAAATTTTAATTTATAGTATGTCATTTGTTATATTCAAGTTTTTTATATCAAACTTATTAATTAACATCTTCTTTGTAAACTTGATCATATATTTATTACTGCCTAAAATTAGCATGTCATCCATATAAAAATATATAATAACATTACTTTTATTTATATTTCTCATATAAACACATTCATCAACTTTATTTACTTTAAAATCATTTGATAGCATAACTTGTCAAACCTTTCATGCTATTATTTAGTTGTTTGTTTCAAATCGTATAATAACTTGATAAAATTTTAAACTTCATTTTTCTCCTTTTTAATAATAAATCACTTCAGTTGCTCCATGTAGACCTCTTTTTTAAGGCCACCATTTAAGAAATTTACTTTTATATTTATTTGATGTATCAAGCATGTTAATTGTTCAAATAACTATTCACATTGATATGAAAGTTATTATTGACAATAATGAGTGTCAAAATAGTCTACACCTTCTTGTTGTTTGAATCCTAAAATAACAAGTCTTACTTTATATTTATTAATGGTTTCATTAACTTTCATCTTTTTATTTAAGATTTATTTATGATCTAATGATTTACTTCCAAGTAAAAGATCTACTACTTTTCATGTATGATTTTTTAAGAGTTCATTTTTAATAGGGAGCTTCAAGACATGACATTTTCATCAAGTAGCTTCGAGGTTTATTTTTTAATAAGTTAGGAAATCATAACAAAACAATTTTTATTGTTTTTGCACTTTTACTTCTTCTCGACTCAATTTTAGCGTCTTCTATTTGATAATGATTAGTTAAGATTACTTTATTCATTTTTTAAGAGAATGAATTTATTATGTTTCCTTAAAAGAAAACACATTTCAAATAATACAACATTTATTGATTCCATTATTTTATTGGAATGAATATCCTTAGTACTTAACTTGTGAATATGAAACCAATATGCATTACTGTTTAAATATATCTAATGAATGAACAATTCATAATTTAAAGTTCTATTTTGTCTTTTTTTAAGATAAAGTGTTGTGACTTTCCTAAGAAAACCCAATACTTTGAGATTTTTAATCTTTTTATGACTCATATGATATCTTTTTAACTTCTCATGATATTCTTTATTAAGTATAAATTTGATAGATACAATTGTCACCCTTATAAATTTCCAAGTGCTATCTAACTTATCAAAATTATATTTATCATTTTTTTAAAGTTTAGTTATCATATTTAACAATATTATTTTGTTCAAGTGAATAAGAAATAGTAGTTTGATGGATAATAACATTTTGTGAACAAAATTCCCAAAAAAAGAAAAATGTTTTGTATTCTCCACCTCTATGCTTCTTATTACCTTTATCTTTTTGTTAAATTAATTTTCAACTTCATTATTATAATGTTTAAATATTTCAAGAGCTTTATTTTTTTTCTTAGCGAATAGGTATAATAATATATTGTACAGTCATCTATAAAAATAATAAAATACTTTTTACCACATCTGATTTGCATACATTTTAAATCACCTATATAAGAGTAAATTAAATCTAAATATTCACCTTTTATTTCAATTAATTGAAAAGAATTTTTTATAAATTTTGATTCTATACAAATTTCATACTTAATAATTTTTTTAAAAAAACATAGTTGGTAATAATTCAAGATTAATTGTATAAAAGAAACTTAAGTAAGAAGAAATGGCATTCTTCGTATTATTGATTTCATTATTGGTTATAATAGTCTTTTCACTTGTTTTGAAGAGGCCATTATATAGATAATCATTTTCTACAAGCATATCACTTTTAGTGACTATAAAATTATAACTCTTAAAATCATTTTGAAACCATTTTTTGCTCAACAATGAGTCAAACATAATTTTTTTATAATGTCGACTACATAGAGCACTTTATTGAAGGTAATAAGCAATTCAAAAGTCATCTTTAGAGTGACCTTTCCAATACCCATAATATTAGAGGTTGATAAATTTCTTATCTATAGATGTTTAACATCTACTTTTTTGTATGTGAAGGACATTCCCTTTTTAATCTGCATGAACATGTTTCATAACACTAATATCAACTCATCATTATTCATGATTTTTGAACAAGTTGACTTTTGAGACAATTATATACAAGCTTATTTTTTACACTTCATTTAAGAGGTTATCAATCTTAATGACATTAGCTCTAAAAATCCTTTTTTTTTTCCGCTAATATTTCCTTGCTAAGACTTATTTTAATAATATTTGGTTTGATGTCTAGTCTAGTTATATATAAAACATTCATTATTGGATTTCTTAGCAATGTATTTTTCCTTTAGAATAAATATTTTTTTTTAAATATACTGCATCACCATTTGTTTAACCATATATGCTTTAGGAGTCATTAAAGAATAGTTGATTTAATCTAGAGAAATTTATACTCTTTTATCCTTAACCTCACAAGTGTTTTCCTAGATAGTGATATTTTTTTAATAATACTAATCATTTGAAAATATTCACTTAGAACCATCCTTTCATCATGAATGCCATGTAAGATAAATTGAAAATTTTGAACTTAGATTATAATAGTCTTTTAATTGACCATTTTAAAGTTAAAAAATCTTCTAGTTATGAACTTATTCATACTGATATCTTTAACCTTATACCCATTATCCAAAACTTTTTATAATACCTTTACACTTTTATAGAACTAAAAAAATATCAAATACATTGTCCAAATCATTCAAATTATAGTTCTTGTACATGAAATAACTATAATTCTATGAGCTCACAACTATAAAAATAATGGAATTAAATTAATCATCATCCATCTTAGACACATCTTCAATCAATAACTTCACCAAAATCAAGGTGAATAGATAAAATAATATCTTTTTCATCACCTTTTAAAGTTATTATTTTTTTAAAGTTTTTTTTATCATACACCATAAAAGGTGATGATAGAATCTTTCCTATTAAAGTAATACTTGTTATTGCAATAATTATAAGAGCGACAATCTCTTGAGTAGAAATCATATTTAAAAAAAAACCACGAAAACATATTTTTTGCAGGGTAATAAAAACATGAACATAAATATTAAATATAAAAATAGAGTAATTGTAAAATGATAAAATTTTATATCAAAACTAAGTCATGAAAAAACATTATCAACGATCAAACCCTTTATCTTTAAGGTTAAATTGTCCATCAATAAATACAAACGATCTTAGTATATCTTATCTCCAATAATTTCAACAATAATATCTTGAAATAATGTACATCATTGGATGTACATCCAATCAAAGTCTATGAACTAGAAAACTCACTTTAACTTTCTCTCTAAGATAACATAACCTAAAACTAAAAAATAAAGAGCATAAAAGCAAACAAGAAGATAGAGAGAGAGTATGTGTCTTTTATTTATTTATTTTCTTATTTTCATTTCTTTCAACTCTTGTAAACCTTATTTATACTTGAAGATAAGGGTGCATAATTAATTAAAAAATAATTAGAATTAATTCTTGACATTTCATTGAATTTCCAAAATCAATGAATATGGGAAGACTAAATTAAACATAATTAATTTCTAAAAATTCACTGAAATTGCAAAAACAATGAATTTGAGAATGCTTAATGGAACAAAACTAATTCAAGATTAATAAAAATTATTTTTTGATAATTTATTAAATTTATAGAAATAATAAAATTGACTTGATATAAAGATTGATCAATCAATTTCACACTACCATAAATGAATTTATACAATATATAAGTATCGTGCCAAAACCATTCTTTTCCAATAAAAATTTATTATTTATTATAAAAAGAGAAGATTTATTTTTAAAGTAGATAATTCTGTGTTAAAAAATGATATAAATAATATTTGAAGACATCATCTAATAGCTCAAACTTTTAAATTAAAATGATTTTTTAATATGATATTAAAATTTTAATAACTAAATACTCATCAATTTCATGTCTTTTCTAATTAAAATTAATAAATAGTTATATGGATGTTAACAAATTTTAAATTGAAAAGGATTTTATCTTGAAATAATTATTTTACTCTCTCATGTTAGAAAAAAAATAATTTCACTGTAATATAAATTAATTAACCAAGTTAAAATAACGATGTCTTCGATTTCAACCCATCAGCCCAAGAAAATATGATTTTTAAATTTATATTTGCTAAACAAATTTAGTTAATTATGGATGTAATATTCTTTTAGGTTTATGAATAGATATTTCTTGGTGGACAAGCGTGCCTTTTTCTTCTTCTCGTGGCTCTACCCTACTCAACAAGTAGTATTAGACTTCTTGCTAATTTGCACGTAACTGTACATGTGTGTGTGTGTGTGTGTATCGAATTAATAGCGGTACTTACTTTATTACGCCGTGAATCTCGTAAAGTGAAAGCTTTTCCCCGTTCCTCTTGTTCATGGTTTTCTTACCACCCAAGGTTTTCAAGACTCAACTTCCGGAATTGCCTAGGAAGTGTAATTTACTGATCGAAACCAGCAAAGCAATAGCACACAGAAAAGGACACAGAGACCTTTGCCTACGCCTCGTAATATAAGTTACATCCTCTGACATGTCTACTTTTGTCTGTTGCAATGGTGGGTTGCATGTGAGTCGATTGGCCCAATGTTCAGCGACTTTTAGCCCATTAGTAACTTG
>NW_011500286.1:67676-71933 GCF_000495115.2 Populus euphratica
GGATCGATCTTTTACTACAATACCTTGCTGGGATTGCTGAGTTGGATTTTGTTATCGGAATACATGTCAGAAATTAGAAAAGCCTTAATACATGGGTAAAGATTTTGTACCTCTAGATGAATATCAGGGTAATTAAATCTTTTATATCTTCGTTAAGTAGTACTCCTCTTGCTGTAAGAATTAGGATTTCCCAGTTCATGTAACGTATTTGAGGCACTGCATGATGATTAGGGAGCAACACTGTGATGCTGTGCATGTACTAGCTTTTTGGGGACTGAAATAACACATGTCCGTGCTTTAACCGTAGTCCTGGCTCTCCGATTGAAATAAACAAGCAATTTGCTATTTTTGCATTAATTAATGTCTTCTCTGTTCTATTTCCCATAGCAGTAATTACTGTACCTGGCCTGGTGTCCAAGACAGAGAATCTAGCATGTAATGCAATGTGGATCATGGACCTTCAATCTTGTGCCAGGCGCAGTGAGATTTTTCGGAATCTATGTTCGTTAGGTGCCGTCATAATGACATTGGTCAAACGATATCAAAGTCTTTACTTGAGGGTTATTGGATGGTTATAAAGTAAAATTCTCGTGTTATTTTTTTTCGTCTACATCAATCTTTTGCTCTAATTAATATGAATGACTTGTTTTTAACTATCCTTGAGAAAAATCTTCACATGAACCGTGCACTATTTTTATTTTATTTTATTTTATTTTTAGTCATCAAAATTTTACTCCTTGTAATTTATTCTTTTAAGTTAAGTTAGCACAGCTTTGTATGCTTGCATTTCTTTCAATTTGCATTGTTACAAGGCAAAGCCTAGAGATTACTTCAGGATGGATGAGAAATCGATTTTGTGAAATCAAACATTAATTGTAGTTAAGAATATCAATTTAAATATGATGGATGAACCTGCAAAAAGAACAACAAAACATATCTCATCAATACATGAGTGCAGAAAACTTCAATTTGATTCATGAAGTTTCAGTTTTTCTACTCATTTGGTGGTCCCTTGGATAATGAGAGATGAGAGAGAAAGTCATCAAAAAAATATTGAGAATAAGACAGGTGCTTGAATGACTATATTCTAACCACCACAAAGCTGGTATTTGTGTCAATTTGTTCATCTTCTCAAGAAGAGTTCAATTGGGATGGTATTTTTCTATAACCATGCTGGAAATAGTAGATTAAGCTTCATTAATGTTTTTTGATTCATTTAATTTCTTGTTTGTAAGAAAGATTAAAGGGTATTCAATAGTTGAAAATGTGTTTATTGAGGTATTTGTGCTGTTTACGAGTAAAAATAATTTGTGAAATAAGATTTTAGAGTTCAAAAGCACAAATGTTAATTTTTCAATCAATAGTAGTAATTGGAAGATTTTCCAGTATACAACTAGTCATCTACTAGAGTGGATAAACTGTCACCTATTTGAAACAGAAAAAGAAAAAAAAAAAAAGAATTGGACTACATCAATTCTTTTAAAACATGCTTTCCAAGCACAGGGACCTGGATTTTTTGATGAATTGGCCAAGTGCGTGGGCTTAGCTTATCAACCTCATCAAACCTCATCAGTGATTGTTTTTTTTTTTTTTTGTCTTTTTTCTATTTAAATATCGATTAATACTTTTTATTTTTTAAATTTTTTAGTTTAACTTTTTTTAAATGGAAATGTTTTTTTTTTAATTTCATAATGCTTCAAAGAGATTATTATAATTTGTCTAAATCTTTTTCTCCTATATTTTTTATATATAAGTTGTATTTGCATGGTGTATTTATATAAAAAAATCATTTGTTATTAGTAACAATAATTAACTTCTAAAATAAAATAAATAAAAATGTATAAAATAAAATGGATAGTCAGTGTGAAACATTTGCATTTGCATTTATTTTTAGATTTTACTATGAAGATTAACCTTTTGTTTTAGTATTTATTTAGCATTAATAATTTTTTTGACTTATTAGCTCATATTTTTTTATTAAGTATAAATATATTTTTATTAAAAAAATTATGATACCCAAAAACATATTGATAACACAATCAGTTCCTTCTTTTGTGTTAGAAATTAATTTAAAATTTTACCTTTATGTAAAGTGGATAAATGTTAGTATATTTTATATGCAATCAAAATTAATAAATAATACATAAAAATATTTTAATTTTTAATATTTTTTGTTATTGGATTGACTATGAGATTTCATTTGTCACTAAGGTTTGAACTTAATACCATGAAGATCATTACAAAAACTCTAAAAGATACAGTACATTGAAATTATTTTTTATATCCTTAAAAAAACAAGATCCCTTGGATTTAGGGGTAATTTAGTATTATGATCATGGTTCATTGCTATGCCCACATTTCATCTCCTCAGCCCACATTTCAACGGGGCTATGCTATGATGATAGTGAGGATACGTAGGGATGGTGGCACAGTGGAGGGAGCACTAATGGTGGCGGTGCCTGAGGAGAAGTGAGTGTAAGCTCCTGGGAAACAAGACCCGGATTTAGGGCAATTAGGAAGCGGGGAATTTTGACCTCCCCGCCTGGGAATGTGGTCACTTTTGGGTGTGAAATCAAATTCAGTGTGCTAGCTTGCTTTGCATAAAATATTTTTGATGAATATAAAATATTTTAATATAAATATCTTATAACATTTCATAAATAATGACTTGAAAAATATATAATCATGATGGAGTTAGAGATAATCACTCCAAGTATACTATTTTTTGATATAAATAAATTTTTAAATATTAAATTTTACAATTTAAAATTTAAAGAACAACAACAATTGAAATGATGGTTGAAAAAAATTAAAAAAAAAATTTATTTATTTACAAGACTATCATTATATTAAATTAATAATTAAAAAGCCTCTAAACCTAAAATATAACAAAAATACCACTAAAAAACCTTTCTTTCCCAACTTTTTTCTCACCGGGACCACCATTTCTACCATATCTCCTCCTCTTTCCTTTGTTCTGCACAATAATCTCTCCCCTTCATCATTGCAAAAACGGTGTTGTCACCTTCATCCTCTAATATCCAGCCACCAAAAACGTATAGCTCAATCTCCTTACAAAATCGAAGCCACTCAACGCCCTAAATTAGATGGCTTTTGAACATTTTAACTAGAGTTATTTAGACGACAATATATATTTACACTACATGGAAACATGGGGAATATAGCATTCTGCCATTAAGATGGAGTGAATGAATTGTTGATTGGGGAATAAACACAAGATAGCCATAGTAGTCAAAATGAACACTTTTTCATTATTGTGAAGAATTGGCTGAACAATATGGCATGATACGACATCGATGAACAATCTATACCTTTGATTTAATTGCATAATTCCATAATTCCACCTATTTCTCAGTGTCTTGTGAGTAGTCTTAAAATCCAAGAATTGTCATTGAAGGATATTAAAGGAACTGTTGAGAACTTAGAATCAAATTATGTTATTTTGATGGTTGGGTATTGATTAATATTTAAAAGTGTATTTTTTATCAAGTTTTATATCTTTATTTTGCACTTAAAGCATTAATAACTCATTAACTAAAACATGTTTTATAATAACATATCTAATAATATAAGATACATTTAATTTATGGTAAATATTTATTTTAAATGCAGGTGTATCACATAAATAAAATGATTGATTGATAAATTTAAGAACTGAAGTTGAAAGGACAAAGAGATGGTCAAACTTAGAAAATAGATGTCGGTGCAGTCTAAACTAGAACACTGTTCGATAATTGGGTCATATTTAGAGCTGTAGATCTTGAATTTAGGTCTATTTTACATGGATGGAAAGGGAAGACATAGGCCAACAACTTTTATATGGAGCCCAAGACTTAAAAAAACTATTTTCAAGTCCAAATTGTAGATAATAAAAAAGAAGTCTGAATTTGTCTTGTAGCCAGAGCACTGTTCAGTGTCTAGCCCATATTTGGAGTTCTAAAAGTTCAAATGACCTTAATTTTTTACCCAAGAAAGTTGAGATAATTTTCTATAACTTTCATGTTTTCAAATGGTTCCAATTTTGACGTTACCAATGATGTTTTGGGCAGATAAGAGAAGATAAAGATTGTCACCAAGTCAAGAGTTGGTCACTCACACATCAATTAGTTATCAAATCAATAGTTTCCAATTTGCCTATAAAAGGAGGCATTTGCCATGCATTTAGGCATCTTGGTTTCCAGATCAAGATCATGCTCTTGCTTTCTCTCTTTGTATTTTTTGTAATGTTTATGCTTT
>NW_011500286.1:72437-72643 GCF_000495115.2 Populus euphratica
TTCTTTTGTTTTCTTCTTCTTTTTATATTGTTTCTACACGTGCACGAGAGTGTGGCCACGTATATTAAGTGGTAAACTTTATAGGGTATTCTCATCATTTTTAAAAACTATGGTCGAAAAAGATAATTAATCACTTCATAATAAGAATAATGAGAATAACGAGAATAACCGTGTTAGAACACTTAGAGACCACATAAATCCCATAA
>NW_011500286.1:72804-73336 GCF_000495115.2 Populus euphratica
TATAATGACTCAAATTGTAGCATGAACACCATCATATTAAAGCTTTTTCCTTTTTCATTAAAAGATAAAGCTAAAACATGGCTATAAAATTTGAGATCAGGATCTATTCATGTTTGGAGTGAAATGCAATAACAGTTTTTAAAGAAGTTTTTCCCATCTCACAAAACAAACTCTTTCAAAAGACAAATCATCGCATTCACTCAAAAACCAGGAGAAACATTTTACCAATGTTGGGATAGGTATCGAGACTTGTTTAATACTTGCCTTCATCATGATTTTGAAATATGGAGATTGGTTTCGTATTTTTATGAAGAGTTAACTCCTAGAGATAGGTAAATAGTTGAATTGATGCGCAATGAAACTTTTGAAGATAAAGACCCTGATGAAGCAATGGAGTACTTAGACTTGTTAGCTGAAAATGCTCAAAATTGGGACACCGCGGGTACTTATGAGGCACCGAGTAAAACCATGCTCTTATTTTTCAAGAGAAAGGTAAGTTTTCATCTTAACCACAACAAAATCCCAAGGGGCA
>NW_011500286.1:73421-74096 GCF_000495115.2 Populus euphratica
CGTAGTGGTAAGGTTATTGAAAAACCGACTCTTGAACCTTGTAAGAAAGAGGATGAGTCAATCTCTAAGAGTAAGGAAGGGGTTGAATATGAAATTTGCAAAGAAAAGACTGATTCTCCGTTAGCACTTCCATTTTCTCATGTCATGACCAAACAAAAGAAACTCAATCTCAACTCTGAAACCTTTAAAACTTTCAAACAGGTAAGAATCAATATATCTTTACTGGGTGCTATTAAACAGGTTCCTTCCTATGCTAAATTTTTGAAAGGTCTATGTACAGTAAAGAGAAAACTGAATGTGAAAAAGAAAGCCTTTTTAGCCGAACAAGTAAGTTTTATTCTTCAGAACAATAATGCTTTGAAATATAATGACCCTAATTGTCTTACAATTTCTTATTTTATTGGAGAACATAAAATTAAAATAGCCTTACTTGATCTTGGAGCCGATGTGAATTTAGTTTTATATTCAGTTTTTCAAAGTCTCAATCTAGGTGAGTTAAAACCAACTTCTGTAACTCTTTTACTTACCGGTAGATTTGTAAAAGTGCTTAAAAGAATAATTAAAGATGTGTTAGTACAAGTTGATAAATTCATTTATCTTATGAATTTTACTGTCTTGGACACATAACCTGTTGAAGTATGTAATTCATTTCCTGTTATTTTAGGACATCCATTT
>NW_011500286.1:74131-97311 GCF_000495115.2 Populus euphratica
TTCTAATGCATTGATTAATTATAGGAATGAACTGATGAAGCTATCATTTGGAAACATGACATTGAAGATGCATATTTTTAACATTTACAAGCAACCTGGAGATGATAATGATTTACAAGAAGTAGATTTTACTGAAAAATTAATTCAAGATCAATTTCAAACCACTTCTAGTGAAATTGAGATTGATGAATCTGATGATTTACAACTGGTTTATTTTCAGAAAGAATCAAAGGCAAGTAATTAGAGACCATAAATTGAGGAATTGCCACTATGATCAATTAAATCCATACCTTCAAGTGTTCAACTACCCAAACCTGATTTGAAGCAGTTGTCATTCAATATCAAATACTCATTTTTGAGAGAAAATAAAATTTTTTCGGTAATAATCTCTTCCAAAATTAATGCATATCAAGAAGGTAAGTTATTATAACCTCTAAAAATGCACAAAAATACATTAGGATGGACCATAACTGACATAAAAGGAATTAGTCCTTTGATTTGTCACACAAAATTTATATTTATTTATAACCTTTCAACTTCCCACTAAATAAACCATACGCACATCCTTATATTTTTTTTCTATTCAAGATAAAAGATTTTGAGTTTTAAAACTAACGCTCCAACAAAAAAAAAATAGATCAATTTCTTATTCACTCATAATTTATTTTAATCATATTCAACAAATTTCAATAAAGTTTTTTATCCTTTTCTCTTAGTTTTTTTTTTCCGAATATTGTCAAGTTGGATAAGGGTTAGTTTGGTCTTTTAATAAATGCAAAAAAAGTGAAAAGTTATTGACACTTGCTAGTGAGTAAAAGGAGTCTATGCTTTTTTGGCTGCGCGTGCGAGCTCCTCTTGTTGCTAAATAGATACTTTTACAAAGACATTAGAAGTGGCTCTCCAAAGAATTTCTAATGGACAAACATACAGCGACACATGATTGTTGGTGTCGCTCTGATGAGCTTTCTTTTTTTGTTTTTTCATTTTTTTTCTCTCTTCTCCTTGAAAAAATTAAAAAGATTCCTTTCATTTGATTTTTATATCCAATTTGATCCTCATTCTTTTGATAATTTTATTTTTTTGCTTTTGATGCTCATTGAATTTTATTTTTTTTATTCAGTTTTATCCCTAAGCATTTCATTTTATTTAATTTTTGTATTCAATTTGACCCATATTTGATTGCTATTATTTTCATTCCTCTCTTGATTTATTTATTTTTTTCAACTTTTTTCCCTTAAAATTTTATTCAATTTAATTTTTGTATTTAATTTTGGTCCTCGTTATTATATTTTTTATTTTTATTTTATTTTCTTGATTTATTTATGATTTTCAATTATATCCCTCAACATTTTATTTGATTTAATTTTTGTATTCAAATTTGGTCCTTATTCTTTTGATTGTTATTTGTTTTATCAATTTCTTGATTTATTTATGTTTTTAAATTTTCTCCCTTAACATTTCATTTGATGTAATTTTTGTATTCGATTTGGGTTCTTATTCTTTTAATTATTATTTTTATCTGTTTTTTTTAATTTAATCTGTAATTATTTTCTTTCATTTGGTTTTTATATATGATTTGATCCTCGACATTTGATTGCTATTTTTTAAAAAGAAATTTATGGTTATGAATTTTTCTTCATTATTTTTAAACCAAATTTGATCTTTATATCTCGGATTATGAATTAGTCAAGTTAATTTGGGTTGAATCAGATTTTTTTCCAATATTTTTTTAAATTGATTTTTTTAATTTTATTATTTGATGTTAGGTTATTAGGTCTTTGACTTTATAATTTTGTTTTCTTTCCTTTCAGTAAGGTTACTTGGGTCATAGGTTAGTTAAGCTAACTCGAGTTGACTCGAGTTTTTTTTATTTATTTTGAATTTGGTTTTTTATTTAAAATTATTTTTTATTACAATTTTATATCATGGGTCGCAGGTTAATCGAGTTAGTTCGGGATTTTTGTTTTACATTTTTATTTTTGAAATTGATTTTTTATATATAATTTTATCCTTTGACATTAGGTAATTGAACCTTGAAATTTGTGATTTAAAAAAAAAAATTGTTAGGCTATCCTAGATAATTGGTTAGTCAAGTTAACACAAATTGATTCGATTTTTTTTCAATGTTTTTTTTATTGATATATCATTAATGTTTTTAATTTTAATTTCATACTGTGGATAATAGGTTTTTTAAGTTAGCCAAAGTTGGCTAAGATTATTATCCATCGACTAAACTTCTTCTTTTTTTACATTAGAAAATTTTTAATTTAGATCACAACATAACATAGTTTACCATTTAGTATTATAACAAACTAAAATCCAATATCAAAATAGGTTAATGGAAAGCAAATCCAAACTTGATGTTTGAGCCTAAGCCCAAGCCCAACATGTGTATGTGAGTTAAATCATATTACTTTACTTAAATTTATTTATGAGCTTTTAACTTCCTACTAAATAAACCATAAGATATCTTATATTTTATTTCTATTTGAGAAGATTTTGAGTTTTAGAATAAATATTTTAATAAAAAAAAATTAAATTAATTTCTTATTCATCCATAATTTATTTTAATTATATTAATGTTTCATTTTAAAAAACTTACATAAAAAACAATTTTCAATAAAGTTTTAAAATTAAATAAAACCCCTTTGAATTTGGTTTTTATTACAAAAAATTCCAACATTATATCCGCCACATAAATTGAAATCCAAATTACCCTAAACTCTCCATGGAAAAGATTTGAAGCATGGGACTTCCGAATCCTAAGCCACATTACGCAATTAATCTCAATTGCTTACCTATCTTGAAAAATCCTACGTACAAAATGGTCACCAGAAATGTTTTCATTGTCATCCTTCCATTCAAACTCCAATAGCAAAGTCTTTTCCTTCATTCTATTCAATTTCACATTTGAACTGAGTCTCAAAAAATTGTTGAACAATTAAATCTTCATTTTCTTTTAAAAGGCGTAAACTTAAAAGAGGCGTATCAGTAGAACGAAGCCCAATAAATATATAACAATACAGGGTTTAAGCCCACGGCTATGGTTGGTGGAAACAAAACCAACATAGACAAATATATCTAGTTTCAACTCATCACAAAACATGACCAATTGTAAATTATTCCATTTTAATGATGTTTGGGAGCATTGTAATAAAAAGTTTTAAAGTGAATTTTTTTAGAAATATATTAAAATAGTATTTTTTTAATTTAAAGGGGATTTTTTTAGAAAATATATTAAAATATTATTTTTTATTTTTTAAAAATTAAACATTAGTGTATTAAAACGATTTAAAAACACTAAATAATAATAATAATTTCAAGTAAATAAAAAATTAATTTTGTTTTCGATTTTTTCAAAATCAGAAACGTAAAAATAAATAAAAATAAATGGTGTTAGTTTATCATATGAATAGAAAGGTTAGTCACAAAGGATCCGTTTAACCATGATGTATTTATATAAGCTATCAGTTTTTTTTTTTTTTTAAAGGGTTATAAAAGCAAGAGATAACCATGATGTATTTATATAAGCTGTTACATCTTTTGTAAAGATAGTATGCATGCTTTATATATATGGGGAAAAAATGGAAGTTTCACAAAGATCTGTAGCCAAGGACAGAAATTTATCGGAAGAGTTTTATTTAGATGACTCAAGACATGGGACATTCATATTCTTAAGGGTGTAAAAGTCAGTTTTGAAAGATATTAGGTGTATTCATGAATTAAAGAGTTCAATATTAATGAAAAGAGAGAAAATAATTAAATTATTAGTAATAATTGGTGAGAAATAATTAAAAATTAATTTAATGTATATATTTAATTAAAAAAAAAGAGAGAAAACAATGTAATATTGCTTGGAAGGTAATATTATTAGAAAGGTATTTACAAAATACCAAATATGTTTGGATTATACAAGGGTAAAATTTAAACCCTCACTTCATACAGCACCTAAATAATCAACAAGAGTTCATTGAACCATAATTATTAGATTGGATTTAAGGCTAAAATCATAAATTGATCTGGCACAACTATAGATTAATCAGTCAACTTAGATTTATTTTATAATGATGTTATTTTATTTTTTTTAATAAAATGACATACTTTAGATTAAAAAAATTAAAATAAAACTTAAAATAATATCATTTTGAACAAAGATAAAAAAGAAATTATACTAGTTGATTTGATAAATTTTTACTTGGATTTAACCATGTCAACTCCTTCCTTGCTTCGAAAACAAACCCAACTCCAATCCAAGAGGCACCTAGTTAACTTGTTCAGCCGCACTGGATTTGCTAACCATTGAACATTCCACACGCACATAAAGCAAGGCTTGAAGAGTTGAAGGTCTTGATTGCAAGTGCCATCCAAATGGAAGCTTATTCAAATTAATTGTTTTTGTTTAAAGTTAATTTTTTAAAATATTTGTGGATTATTTTGATATATTGATATTAAAAATAAATTTTTAAAAAATAAAAAATATTATTTTAATATATTTATAAATAAAAAGAGTATAATATTGATGAATTGAGTTGGTGGATTGAATTTCCTAATAAAATATGAGTGAACGGCGGCATTCAAGCATGGTCTCCAGCAAATTCAAGAGATTGCAGAATGCAGACGTGTAATCGTTCATTTTGCCATTGATTGTAGTCAGAAGAATGATGATGTTCTTCGTAGTGTTTGAAAAAAACAAAAAATAAATAAAAAAATAAAATTGCGCCTTGCAAGTCAACATCATCGTGTGTGCGAGGCAGCTGTTTTCCTTCATTGGGCAGATAGATATTGATATTGATTCAACTTCACGACGGGTGCTTCTTAATTAGTTCCAAACATAATAAATATTATATTATATTATTTTAATTTATCGCAAGCGTTGCTTATCTCTGACCTGCTACAACTACTACCTAATGATTGGATTTATGACACAAACGAAAACAATTTCTGTTTTTTTAATACTTAGATTGTTTATATATATATAATGAAAATAAAAAATATTTAGAATGAAAAGAATAGGCAGTGTAAAACATTGGTATGTGCATTTAATTTTAATTTCTACAATGACTATTAACTTCCCACTTTAATATTTAATTAGTATTAGAATTTTTTATTTATTTATCAATTCATATATTTCTTAGTTTATTTTATGGATTTTATATTTCTCAAAATATTTTGAGTAATTATACTACTACTATATCATTGAATAACTCAAGGGAAATCTTGAAATGAAAAATAAAAATTTATTAATTTGAATAAAGTTTTTGATAAATGATAAATTAGAAATTGAATAATACTTCATAAGGATATGGTAGATAAAATTAAACCTACAGGCATATATTATAAACTTATTCAATTATAATTGGGACAAATTAACCTGGTTTTTTATTTAGAAAATTATTTCTCTTATCCATTTTAATTGTTCCTTCTTATCTATAATTAGTTACCTTTTTCCGGCGACATCTCACCCCCAGCAGAAGAAAACAACCAAATAGCTTGACCATATAAACCTTGTTCTTAGAAAATCTTCCTTCCAACTCCTCCTTTGTGGGGTTAATTTGCACTAAGCCTCGACATTCGAAGCCTGATGCCGACGAAGGCATTAGATACAATGAACATTCTAAAAGAATTGACAAAGTTTTCCCCTGAGGGGGATTGCTTTAAGAGTATTCAATTAGGTCATTATCTCAAGGCATGCAGTTGAATCTTATATGAGCACGTTTTCAGATTTTTAAGATTGTGGAGGTCTTCCAAGATCCAGCTGTTTTCAAATACTTTGACTCGTAAAATGAAAAATAAAAAATTGAGTTGCTTTGGATTTTTTGGTGTCGGTTAAAAGATCCAGCTGTTTTCATGTGATGTCGTGGGATGAATTTTTTTTTTTACGCCAAAAAAAAAAGGTTGTTAATGGTTATTTTTACTATTAAAAATAATTTTAATTATAAATTATAAATTTTATTATTTTTTTAATAAAATCAATAAAAAAATACATATAATAATAATAATAATAATAATAATAATAATTTCAATTAAAGATAACATAGGAAGTTAAGATAAATATGATATCTCTTAGAAAAAAAATCTAGTGTATTTAAAGAAAAATTTTATTTTGTAACATCATAACAACTTCATACAAAACTAATTAAAATAAAACATCAACTTTAATCATAAATCAATTTATTATGAAATGATTAAATTGAAATAAAAAAATCTAGTAGTAAAAAAAATCAAAACAAAAATATTATGAATAACTATTACAACTCATAGTAGATTGTATTTGTTATATGGTACATTTTCCATTTTGTTTTTTTATTTTCATCTCCCCTTGCCTTGTATGTTCATAATTTCGGATATTATTTCATAGATTACAAATTATTAATTTTATAAAACCGAACTACAATTGTTACATTTAATGTAAAAAATCTAGCTAAAAAAAAGGATATGAATGAAAAAAAAAGTTTAAAGTGGTTTATTATTCATATAAATAGTATTTTCACCCCTACTTTTTTTAATTTTTTTTCAATATTTCTTACATTTCATATTATCTTGTCTATTTATAATTTAAATAATATTTCATATTATAAATTTTAGAAAATTGAACTACATTTATTAAATAAAAACAAAAGAATCTAATAATTAAAAAAAGTGTGAATGAAGAAAAAAAAAGTTTCACTCGGTATGGTGTTTTTACCCTAAATTTTGTAATGTGTTTTATAAAATACTATTATGTATCATGCTTGTCTTTATTAATTAGTTTGTGAATGAAACAAAATTTTCTCAATTCCTTTAAATATTTTTTTGTTAGCATAATGCTACCTTTATAAAAGAAAAATGAAAATTTGATATTTAAATGACTGCTTTATACATGAAAATAGAAAAATAGCAACATGTTATAAGTAAATATTTTGTGTAAATGAAAGCTTAAAACCCAAGCAAGATTAAATTAATCAAGGAAAAACTAAGCCAATAAGACCATAATATAATAAAAGATATATTCCTGTAAGAGCTTTCTTAGTAATCAAATCATTTCTAGAAATTAGATCTTTTATTAACTTAAAAGTTGATAGCCAATCTATGACTGCAATGTTCAATCTCCACTCAATAATTCTAGTGCTTTTATGATCAATATATAGTTAGAATACAATTTATCACCCTATTGTGTGATGAGATTGACCACAATAAAGGCCAATCTATGACTGCAATGTTCAATCTCTACTCAATAATTCTAGTGCTTTTATGACCAATATATAGTTAGAATACAATTTAGCACCCTGTTGTGTGATGAGATTGACCACAATAAGGGAGTCCAACTCTAAAATAAGTTGATGATTGCTAAGAGACAGAGACTAAGCATGCTCTAATCCTATGATAACCGCCCATAGTTCTACTTTTACAAATGAACAAATTCATGTGTTTATAACAAACCTCTAAATCCAAAAACCCAAACAATCTTTGATGAGACCACCTACTCCTACTACTCTCGGATTGCCTTTGCTACAATCATCTACGTTCAATTTCATCCAATTTATTGAAGAATATTTCCACCCAGTCCACTACCTTTATTTATTGTTCCTATCACTAACTACCCCTACACTTTCAACATTCTTAGTTGTATTAATCATAACTTTAATCAATTTTACTTGATTGTTACACACTAAATCCACAACCTAAAAGATATCATGATATATGCTCTTCCATTTATACCATAACACCACCTTAGAAACTCTACTTCATTCATATCCTTCCCATATACTAGCCTTACTTGTCACATTCCTAAATAGTTATGGGTGTAGCCCTTTTTTATAGAACGATTTTATTCTCGTGGCATCACAAAAACATGTCATATCTCCTTTGTTATGTGACATTCCCTTAATATATGTATATCTGACTCTATCTTTATAGGATATTGGAAGCATCACAGATCATTAATCAAATGCCTATTAGTTATTTATCCATTTGTTAATAAGCCATCCTAAATGGTAAGCTAAAAAACCACCCTTACTCTTTCAGGTCCATACTAACTCTACACGGTCTGCTATAACAGGGCTAACTGTTTACCAAAATGCTTCATGCTAACTTGAACTTTATATATTGTTTTTATAATGAATGTTTTTTTATTAGAGTGATGTCAATACATATTTGTTCCCTCTTATTTTTATATGGAATAGGGAAGCTTGCTGACACCATAACAAGATGAGTGGGCAAACAATAAGCAAACTCATCCCATTTCCACTATTTGTTTCTTCATAAAGTCAGCTACTATATTTATGAGTTCCTCCTCCAAAATCACCTGGTTAGCATGACTTATTAATGGACCATAATAATCAATCCATTCATTTATCCTGAACTTAATATGGTTGCCATTACTTATAGTCCATACAACACCCTCCACCACTTGATGCCAGGTTATATCAATAGCTCGCTATAGAGGAGAGTTGTTTTTTCTAAGTTGTATACCTTCACACTATTGATATATTTGCTTCTAGAAATCATAACCCAAAGAATCTGAATTGTATACCTCCATGCTATTGATATATTTGCTTCTAAAAATCAAAGCCTAAAGAATCTCTGATTCTTTAAGTAAACCTCAACTCAGCTTCATTATGAATGCTTTATTCATTGTGTGTATGTTACAAAGTCTCAATTCCATAACTGATTTTGGTTGACAAATTGTCTTCTACCAAATAAGATGGATCCATCTTTTCCCCTTTATGTTAGCCCAAATAAATTTACGACACAATCTCTCAATTTTATTATAAATAGATTTTGGCAATAAAACTGATTGCATATGATACAAAGGAATAATAAAAAGAACAAATTTACATAATGTGATTTGTCTAGCAAGTTATGATTTTTTAGCGTTCCAACTAGTTAGTTTCTAATGCAAGCTCTCTATAATGTTATTTATACATTTGTTTTGTGATTCTCTAATGGAGAAGCAAAACCCCAATATATTTTCCTAGATCATTAGTAATGGCAAATCCATTCTTGGGAACTAAGCAGTTTAGCTATAAAACCCAAGACTCCTTTTGAGAAAAATATTCTAATCTTGATGACAATGACTTTCTATCATGACACATCACAAAACCAATTTAAACATTCCAACACCTTTTAAAATTTCCGTTTATTAGCTTATGTAAAAAAAGAATGTCATTTGTGGAGCATAAATAGAAAACCTTATGTCTTTTCTTTAAAACTCGAAAAGGCTTCCAAACACCTCATTCCACTCATTATGAATTAATTGGGATAGCCTTTCTATACACAACATAAAAATATATTAAGATAGGGGGTCACCTTGTCTATTACCCCTTAAAGGTCTAGTTGCTCCATGATTTTAATTTAGTTTAAAATTATTTTGTAGTTACATGTTGATATAAAACTATACAAGATGAATTTTATAATTTTGTTATAATTAAATGACTGAAAGTTTATGGCATGTTATATTCTTATATAAAGAAGAATGAAGAGGGAAATTATCATGGTTAATGCGAGACCAATCAATCAACATGCTTAGTTTTTAGTTTGGAAATATTACTTTAGTAACATTAAATATTACTTCAACAAAGAGGATTTCACTATCATATTTTATGGTACATGGTAAGAAGCCTAAGAACATTACTTAAATAGGTATAATTTCATCATCACTTCATGTGATGCATGGTGAGAAACTTTGAGAAGTTTAGTGTTGTGAAGTTTAAAAGGTGGCAATACAAGAAGCTCTTTTATCTTACTACCTTGAACTAAGAGAAAATCTTGATAAAAAACACATCAGAGCTATTGGACAAAGAGTTTGATATCATTGTAATGAAAATTGTTGATGAATGAAAGTATAATGATTTCATGTATAAGAACTACATCTTGAATGGATTAGACAATATATTTTATGATATATATAATTCCATCAATAATGCCTTAACACTATAGGAAATCTTAAGTCAAAAGTACAAGGTTGAGGATGTTGGCTTGAAAAAAAATAAAAATCTTAATTGCAAAATTTCATGACTTTAAAATTGTTAATGAAGAATAATTATTAGTTAAGTTCAAGATTCTGAACTTATCATATATGATAATTATGATGAAAGGATGGTTCTAAATGATTTTTTTTTCTCTATATGGCTATTAATATTAAGAAGTTGTCACTATCCTATGAGGACTTCGAGAACTATCTTAAATATAAGCTAATAGATATAAGAGTTAAAGATCCCGTTCTAAATTTTAAGATAAAAGATGATAATAAGTTGTCCATAAAGAGTGCAACCTCTTTTTTGATGGTTGTAAGGTAAATATGGTTGAGCAATTGGCAAAGTCCTATAAGAAAAATAACTAAAAGAATAAGTTTATTATAAAAAGCATTGGTTTTTCCTTGAAATTTAATGAAAAATATATTATGTGTAACAATGTTGGATATCAAACCAATAATTACATAAGCATGCTTTAGCAAAGATAATTATGAAGAGTGATAGATTGATATTAAAGCCATAAGTTATTTTTTTTTGCTAAAAAGAGGGATGCTTTTCATTTACCATGAAGTAGGTGATGAATAATTATACATGACAAACTCCTTAACCCTAAAAGCACAAGGTATTAACAAGTTCATATTAAAGATAACATCAACAAATTTATCATGCTCAACAATACACTACATGTTATTGACATTATAAATAATTTAATATCTATTTTATTATCAAGAAAATATGATTTCAAAATAATCTTTGATGATTTATAACTTCTTTTAGTTTTCACCAAAATAATCATCTTTAACCTCTATCTCTAAGAAAAAAAATCAACCCATCAACCTTATCAATTTAGACAGCCTAATAGAATATACATTCATATCACACTAGTAAACTAGACACAACTAACATTTTTATTTTCATTTGCACCAAATTTAGCTAGATTTAAACATCACTAGTAATGAAGCAAATTAGAGTTTGAGAAAGAGGGAGACTTTAGAAAGAAAAACCAAATTCCATCTCTTTTTACTACCGAGTTCCATAATAATAATAATAATAATAGAAAAGAGAAAAATTATAGATTTTTAGCTTTTCTCCTCCTTTTACTTTTCTAATTTTTTTTTATTGTCTGAATCATTTTTATAAATGATTGTACAAGGAATTATTATACCAATTTGCTAAAAAGTAAAGGTATGAATATAAAAGTAACAAACGATAGAAATAGTGAGTTCAAAATATTTTTGATTGAATTTTGTTCCATAGTATTATCCACTAAACTGCTACTCCATATTTACTTTAACAAAATAGCATTATTGAATGAAATAAACAAACTATAAAAGAAATGATAAATGTCATGTTGATAAGTTAAGAAACACTTTAAAACTTGTAAAAGGAGAAAATTTTGACTGTTAATTATATGCTTAATAAAGTACTCCAAAACACATAGAAGACATTATATGAATTGTTAAAAGGTAAACGAATTTCCTATAAATACCTCAAAGTGTGGTGTATATTGTAAAAGTGGTAAACCCAGTCTTGAAAAGATCAATATAAGATACAAAACTATGAATTTTATTTTTATCTAATATGTGTTTAATAGTAGTGCTTATTAATTTCTTATATACATAAGTCAAGTATTGAGAATATATATATCATAATATAGTAATGGAATCAAGAAATGCTATTTTTTTTTTTGTAGAAGTGTTTCGTTTTAAGAAGAAAGTATAAGAAATTTGTTCATTTAAAAAGATGATTAGAAAAAGCTTAAGTAGTCATCATTAATTGAAAGATGATGAAGCTTAACTATGGAGTAAGAAAGCAAAAATGATCAAAACATTTGGTCCTATAATGTCATGTTATGAAAGTTTTTAATGTAAAGAGACAATAAATAGTTAAAATGAATCTATCATGCATAATCATACATGAGAACTAATGATTATCCCACCTAAAACAAATCTATTAGATCATATGTAGATTTTCAAAAGAAATATGAAAATGAATGAAACAAATGATGTTACAAAACAAGACTAGTTAGTAAATGATTAAAATAACAAGAATATGTAGATTATTTTAACACATATTCACTTGTATAAAAAATAATTTTCATATAAATTTTAATAGTCATTGCATTTATTAATAAGCTCGAAATACATCAATTAAAAGTAAAAATAATTTTCTCAAATGATGACCTTGAGAAAGAGTTGTATATGCAATAACCTAAGGGGTTTGTTATCAAAGGATAAGAAATGAAAATCTATAAGTTTTTGAAGTTTTAATTTGGTTTGATATAAATACTTAAACAATGACATGAAGAGGTTTAATAAATTTTTATTGTCAAATGAGTTTGATATCAACGAAGTTTATATTTATATGAAAAGCATAGAAAAATATTATATAGTTATATGTCTCTATGTTGATAACATTCTAATTTTGAGCGACAATGATTACAAGATCAAGCCTATTAATAACAAAAATAGAGATGATATAAGGAAGACAAAAGATACAAGCAACAAAAAAATCTACCGAATAAGGTCAGTACCCAAAAACACTCAATTTAAAATTTTATCACTAAATATTTCTTTTCATATAGTCTGTCTCTCTAAGAGGTTTATTATAACTATTTAAATAATCTAAAATCTGACATAAACTAACTAGGAAATCCAAATATAAAGAGCAAAACTAAATAAAAAAATAGCCCGAACAACACATTCTTGACCTAATTTTGAGGTCTTCAAAATCTTAACTAGTTACAACAAACTAAACTCATTATAAAACTAGGCATATAGGAATTCCTAGTAAAATTTAAGTATGATTCATCAATCAAATAAAAAGTTCTTGGTCTTTTTTTATGGTTGATTACTTTGCTCAACCTATGCCTCTTCTTGAGCTTAACCTAGTCCTATTGGCCATACAAATCCTATAAGACAATCCACGTAGCTAACTTATGACAAATCTATAATTGATTGATTAAAACCATCTACATCATCCAAGAGAATATTATCTAATAAGTTTGATATGAAAGATTTAAATGTTATGAATAACATAATAAAAACAAAAATTACTAGGACATTTGATGAACACATACTGTCTTAATCTTATTATATTAAGAAAATTTTTAACAAAGTTTTTAAAGATGATAATAATATTGTCAAAATACCAATGGATGTAAGTGTACATTTGTCTAAAAATAAAGATGAAGGAATATATTAATTGGAATATTCTTAGATAATTAGAAACTTGATGTATGTTATGAAATACATAAGACCAGATATTGCATCCTTGGTTAGTAAATTGAGTGGATATAAAATAATTAAAGTATAGATTATTTAAAAATAATAAATAGATTACTTAAATATTCGAGGTACACCTTAAACTATGAGTTACATTATATTGGTTACCTAACAATGTTATAAGGATTTAGTTATACAAATTACACATTCGATAGTAAAGATTCAAAACTAGTAGATATATCTTCATACTCCTCCAGGAAGCAATTGTGTCTTAAAAAGTCTAAAATAAAAATTCACTGTAAAATTCACAATAAATTAGAGTTTATTGCTCTAGATAAAGCTAAAGAGAAAGTTAATCCATGTTAGCTAAAATATATGTTAGTAATTTATGTCCATTATAACAACTAGTCTACAATTGAAATGGCACAAAGTAGTATATAATAAGTTTAAATATATACATCATAGACATAATACTATTAAGAACTTATTGTGGATATTATAAATGATAAAATTATTTTTGGTGACTATGTATGGTCAAAGAAAAATATTACAAATCAACTTACCAGAGTTTTAACAAGAGATCGCATATATAGTTCATTAAAGGGAATGACATTAAAAACTTCAAAAATAAAAATGTCATATTGATAACCCTACCTAGTTAATTGAAGACCCTAAAATCTAGGCTTAAAAGAAAAACTAATTCATGTGATGCTTTTGGTAACACTAAAAAGTTATAATTTTATGTCTATTTCTATGCTGAAGAGGAGTACTAGCTACAATGTCATGAGGGTAAGTTGTTAATTTTTATATTTTGATTTATCAAATGGATTATAACATAATACTATTATTAAAAGATCACATATATGAGTGACAAGTATACTACTTTTATAAAAAATCTTAAAGGCTGAATTTTATAAAATATTTATAAAATCATGAGTCATTTAGAGCTAAAATAAACATAATCATGAGAACTAAGAAAAACTCCATGAAAAAAACTATGTGAGAACTATTGTCTAAGTAATAGTTCATGACATCTTGATTACTAATAAGCCAAGTAAACTTGATATTACTTCACTAAGAAAGATTCAAAGTCAAAAGTTATTTATCCTTATGTAATGACCTGTTATTTCATCATTTCTTTATCATTTCATTTGTTATTGTATATTAGCTCATCAATTTCTATATATATAGAGGATTGTTGTAAAAATTGGCTATTAGACATGATTATTAGAATTATTCAAGGCCTAATAAAAAATGAGATACATCTATTTTTTGGTTTTAAACTTGATGAAAAATGTTCTCCAGCATGAATCCTATTACATGGAATACTAAAATGTCTAAAATAATTGTGAATCTTGGTGGATTTAACAATATATCAAAATTCCAACCATAAGACTTTTTCTCACAATGAAAAAGTAAAACTTATTTTTCTCTCACATGGCTTTATATATATATATATATATATATATATATATATATATATATATATATATATACACATGTGTGTGTACATAACATTTTTCCTATAAATAATACAAAAAAGAAAAAATCTTCTTCTCTTTCAAGGCCTATATATAAAGGTTTTTTCTAGTTTAATAAAATAACAAAAAAAAAATATTCTTTCTTAGTTATTTTCCTCCGTTTTCATCTTTTGTGGTAATTTTAGTTTAATATAAACCAAAGTGAATTAGATTTCTTAAGTTTGTTTAGACTTAGTATTGAAGTGTATCAACACTAAGTAGTAAGATTGTTGAATCCTAAAAGGCAATTCACTACCGGAGTTTTTAGATTTACCAATGAATTTTTTTGTCAATATTTATACTCACAATCTATTGGCATGAAATTTACTGATGGGCTCGTGGACAAAAATAATCCATCAAAAAAAGTTTTGTTAATGATTTGTGGTCTATTAGTGAATCCATCGATAATAATTTTACAAATGAATTTCTTAATGGAAAAGGCATAAAAAAATATACCTACTTTATTCAGTCAGTATTTTCATTGCTAAATATAACATATCACCGACAGAAAAACTACGTGTCATTCTATCGTTGTTTTTTTATTCATCGCTGAAGTTGACATATAACCGGCAAATAAATCATCTATTATTTCACTAGTGAGTAAATAGTGAGAGTAATATTTTCAGTAATTGTTTTATCTCTCTAAAATATACTGACAAACTTAGGTCATTAGTAACCCCATTAGTAATAATTTAAAAATATTTTAAAAAAATATATATTAAATAGAAGTAGAAAACAATTAAAAAAATTAAATTAATATAAAATTTAAATATTTATTATAAATTTAAATATTTATAAGTTTAAATACAATTAATCTAGAATAGAGGTATTAGAGGAGAAACGTCTTCACCTAGACCATAGGGTGAATAAAAAGAGTACACATATCATTCATTTATGATCTCATTTCCATTATCAATCGATGAAGTTTAGTTGTCTTAGCATTGAGTTGTTCATAGTTAGTAGCAAGATTGGTTGTCCAAACTTGAACATGCTAGTTTAAAATCACCTTAAACTCTGGAGTTTAAGTGTTTAGAATTAATTATAAGCATCCAATGATTGAAACACTAATATAAAATCAACTCATTTTCTTTCATATCTTTTTTGGATTTCTTTTGCACTACATACCAAAAATCACTCAACTTATATAAAATAAACAAATTATCTGTTATTAAATTAATAAAAAAATTATCTTGATTTCAATCTTACCTAGTTGCAGCATTAATCTTCCAAATCCTACTTGTAATAACGTTGTTAGCTATATTAAATTTAAATTTTTCCTTGTAATTAAAATATTCATAACAAAAATTTAATTAATATCAATAAACTAACCGAATTAATATAATAATAAAATATTTAAGTTAATACTAATCTTGAACCTTTCAAATCATGTATTAACATATGTTTTTATTTAGGATGTTTGAAAACTTAATTCCATTGAAATAATGGAATTTTCATCGACACTTTCATTACCAATATTATGGTTCTAGTAGCCTCGATGTTTATAAACCTAAAATTACTGATGGTTCTTGAAATTAGTTTTTCAAAAATTATTAACATATTATTATAAAGAAAAAACAAACTTACATTGAAAGGTCATTTTTCTATTAAGCCTAGTACTTTTGGATAAATAGATCCCACTGTGAAGGGACCCCACCTCGACATAGTGGTTGGTTGTGTCTCAAGTGACTGCTCTTGATCAGCACCTAACAACTTATAGTTGTAAATAATGTTGCTAGAAGAATTAGCAGCGATTATGTTCGTACAACGTGCTCTTGACTTGTTTCTAGATATATACACAGACATATTTAATCTATAAATTTAAATGTATTGGTAATTATGTCTATAAAAATAACACGTTATTGTATTTCTTGACTTTATTTTCATTCATTTATTTTACATTGTAATTCCTTCAATATACAATGAGAAAATATTTTCATCAGTGTTTACTAATAGTTATCACAAGAGCATATTCAATTAAAAAATTTTGCTACAATCTATTAATAAAAATATTCTATTGATGTATCTGTTTGTATTTGTTAATTTTTTTATAATGATTTATTACATTTATTGCTTGTAACAATAACCAAATGAAATTTATTCTTCTGTTGGATACGGTGTAATTTATTTTTTTATATATTTTAAAAAAATATTATCTTTTTATTGGCATATTCATTTAATTATTCATATTTCTTAGCATACATGTCTATTTAACTCTTTGAAGTATATAATTTAATATTTAGATTTAATAATTAATTAAATTCAATTTAAATAATTGCAGTTTTATTTATCTTTAAAAAAATAAATTAACTATTATTTGAATTTTATATCTAACAACAAAGAAAAATATTACCTCTGAAATGATCCAAGCCTAAGAACTCCTGGATAATGGGTCCAAATCTCTTCCTCCTAGTTTCAAACCGCGTTATTAGACAGGAACTATATATAAATAATATATTTCTTAATCCAATGTATGTCGGTTTTTGCAACACAAATTCAATCTTATAATATGATTGGTATATTAATTATCACTCACCCTTGTACTGTGTACACTTTCCATGGTGTCTATGGTTGCTTTGAGAAAAATCTCATAATTTCTCCTGAGAACCAAAAGAAAGGTTTTGAATTCATACGCAGAAAATGAAGCACAATATCTTCATCACCTAGACAACTTCTTGGAACTTCACTTCTCTAGTGATACTCCGCGTTTCATCAACTAAGATACGATCTCTACATCTATATATAAGTTAATGATGGAAGTACCTCGTTCCAGCACATTCCCTCAAGCATCACAAAATTACTAAAACTATTAGTGCTTTAAATTAGTGTGTTAAATGGAAGGGAGGAATAGTACTGCCAACCATGGTGGTATAGCTTCTAGCTATACGGGAGTACGAAAGAGAAAATGGGGGAAATGGGTGTCGGAGATACGTGAACCTGGGAAGAAAACTAGAATTTGGCTAGGCAGTTTTGAGACACCAGAAATGGCAGCAGCTGCTTATGATGTTGCAGCTTTACATTTTAGGGGATGTGAAGCAAAACTTAATTTCCCTGACCGGGCTGGTAAGCTACCAATGCCAGCAAGCTCCAGTGCTGACCACATTCGCATGGCAGCTCATCAGGCAGCTATTAGCCTGAGGCCCTCTACTGCTGACTCGTCCCAAGGTGGTAGCTCTAGCTCCAATGTCGGGCCTATCACGGTTAGGCTCTCGGCAAGCCAAATTCAGGCCATTAATGAGTCACCATTGGATTCACCAAAGATGTGGATGCAAATGGCAGAGATAGCAACGCTAGAGGAGTCCTCCATGATGTTCTCTGATGATATTGAAGACGATGAGTGGGATAACAACCAAACAGATCCTCTTTGGGGTCCTTAGAGAACGGATCGAGTCCGTGAATACGCTAAATAGAATAGGCGTATATGCAAGAGTTAATTAATTTTCAATATAAACTTACACCTATATATATTATTATATATATATATATATTATTATTTTTTTGTTACGTATATGTGTTCTAAATTTTTAGCTGGCGAATGCTTAAAGCACAATTTACAATTTATGTTCCTTCCACTGAAGATATTATGAGCTTGAGTCTCTCCCATAAAAAGAAAAGAAAAGAAAAAACTAAAGATTTATAGAAAATACAAGATGATGTTTTTTTGCCATGTTATTGATTCCTTTTTGGTTACATGTATTATGAATAAATGAATGCGCAAACCAAGTACGGGCTTTGGAAGGTTTCTTAGAGATATCACTGTTCCATGGAACAGTAGTGAAGGAACCATGGAAAGTGATCAAGTTTTCTAAATCAGGGCCGAATTCTACTTCCTCCTTTCTCCCTTCCACTTCCCTCAATCCATCCTTTCTGATAAACAAAAGAGACCCATAAACACCTACACCTCCCTCTTAGGATTCTAATTTCGAAGTAATTTAATCTCCCCTGTTTTTCTTTTCTTTTAAAACTATTAAATCTCCTCTTCCTCTCTCATAATTCCCTTCTTTGTAACACTCAATTTCCCTTTTTTTCTTTTTAATGCTTTAGCACTTGCTCAAATATACCTTAAAACAAACAAACAAGTTTTGTTTGTATGCTGATAAATGATACTTTTCTCATAAAAGCACTCTCTTCTTTAAGGTTGTTGATACAAACAAGCGATCCCTAAAGATTATGGAGGATGAGTAGATATGGATTCTAATCATGGCTTAAGGAAAGCACCGGTACTGCAAGTGCATAGTGTGATACTTTTGGTTCCATTCCTTGTGCTTTTCTATTACAGGAGTCTTTCATCAGTCTGTTTCACTCTTTGTTACAGTATAATAGAAGTTTTCAAGCTCTCGCTTTGGTATTTGATTCTATCAAATATGAATTGCCTATTTATGATCTCAACTAGGACTAAAGGCCACATCTAAAGAAACATACTGAATCCTATACTCCAATCCAACGAAGCCTGATCCCAGCAGTTTATAGTTGTGTGTTTTTACGTGCCCTGCTCTTTTGGACCATATCACGGGGCAAAATCAGAAGCCCTCACTATTTCCCGAGATATGCTTGAAGTTAGGGTACAAGAGATCTTAGAGTAGAGTTCATGAGCTTTTATGATGGTAATTCTATGATGGTTTTTGGGCTGGTCTTCCAAATAGAGTTCATAAGCTTTTAAAGCTTCAAAACAGAAGCCTGGAGTGCTATTCTGTACAATGCTTTCTTATTCCAAAAGCAGGCTGGAAGTTTACGAAAACCCCAGTGAGGATGCTGGACTATAATCTTTTCCCTTCTAGCTTTTAAAGCCCTGTTCAGAATCCCATTCTTGTTCCTTAATGCATGGTCTTCTCAATGATGAAAGCATGTTATTTTTGCTGTAAACTTTCTTATTTACAATGCAGTCTTATAGGTAATACCTATAAAATATTATGTAAATATATTTATTTTTATCATAAAATATTAGATTTTTTGCTCATATAATAATGATGAACTATCCACATAAATTTTAATAGGTTTTTATTGTGGCATTCACAATTACTTTAATAATTTGTTTAATCATATGGAATGACAAACATATAATATAATAGCTATATATTCAGGTTTACATGTTAACAAAGTAATTATAAATTATTTTTTTGAACTCCATGTGAATGTCGTGTCTTTCGTGTAGAGAACAAATCCCGTAGTGTTTTTTTCTATCATCCATATCTCTAACCTAATTAATATCACTATAACCCACAAGATTAAAGCTATTAGAATATCTATAGAATAAGCCAAAATCTATGGTACCTTTGATATATCAAAGAATTCTCTTTGAAGTTTTGTAATGTATTATAGTTGGCATCTTCATAAATCTACTTGTAAATCTTCCTCAAAAAAGAATATCCAAACGAGTGCATGTCACATATTTAAAACTCTCAACTAACCTTTTGAATGTTAAAGAGTTTATCTTTTATCCTTCATCATTCTTTGATATCTTTACTCCATATTTAACTAGAGTATTTATTCTTGCACAATTTTTCATCTTGAAATTTTTGAGAACCTCCCTTGTAAACTTCTTTTTATTCACAAATATTTCATCTTCTTCTTATCTGATCTCAATCCCTGAGTAGTAGGTCATTATTCATCATCTCAAATTCCTTGATTATAGCTTGCTTGAAGTCTCTAAACATCTTTAAATTATTTCTTGTAAAGATTAATTTATCCACGTATTAACAATAAGAGTATCACCACTCTTTTTGATCTTTACTTAAATAGCATATTCATGAAGGCATTTAACAAATCCATTCTTTAAGAAGTAGTCATTAATGTGACTATAGCAAGCCTTTAGAGCTTGCTTCAATCCATACAAGGCTTTGTTCAACTTTAATATCTTGTCTTCATGTCCCTTCAATTCATAACCTATAAGTTGCTCAATGTAGACATTCTTCTCAAGAAAACCATTAAGAAAAGCTAATTCCATATCCATTTAGTTGATTCTACATCTATGCTAGGAATCCATGACAATGAATAATCTACTAGTCTTTAATCTAGCAACGAAAACAAAAACCTTGTTATAACCAATCGTATACTTTTGACTGTATTTTTTTGCCACTAACATTGCCTTATATCTCTCTACCTCTTATTTGATATTCTTCTTTTCTTTGTATATCCACTTGACACCCATTGACTTCTTTCCACTTGCATTAATTTTCATGTGTTATTTTTATTAATTGATGTAATCTCTTCATTCATAGTAATTCTTCATTTTGTATTTTTTATTCCACTTGCATCAAATTTCATGTGTTATTTTTATTAATTGATGCAATCTCCTCATTCATAGTGATTCTTCATTTTGCATTTATTATTGCTTATTCAAACATTATAGAATCACATGTACTAAGGTGATAATATAATGTTACATCAATATCAATAGGAATAGTTGCCTTATATTATTTATCAAGGTTTTTCAACCTTCTTAAAAGATTTGATAGGTTGTCACTACTTGAACTTTTACTAGAAAAAAAAGATAAAGGTGAAGATGGCACCATTAATGATTGTGGAATAGTATATTGTTCTTGATGATCTTCATATCTTACCTCCTCTTCATTAAGAAGTAGTACAAAATTATATTTCTCATCATCATCTACATTTCTAACCCATGCTCCTTCTTCATCGAACTCAACATCTCTATTAATCACCATATTTCCTTCATTGGGGTTGTATAGCTTATATCTTTTAGACTTTTGATCATTGCCCATGATTGATACTTAAAAATATATTTTTTGTCAAGGTTTTATATCATCATTTTGCACTTGAAGTATCAATAACTCCTTAACTAAAGCATGTTTTATAATAATATATCTAATAATACAAGATACCTTTAATTTGTGGTAAATATTCATTTTAAATACAGGTGATTAGTACTTAAAAGTGCATTTTTATCAAGGTTTTATATCATCATTTTGCACTTAAAGTATCAATAACTCCTTAACTAAAGCATGTTTTATAATAATATATCTAATAATATAAGATACCTTTAATTTATGGTAAATGTTCATTTTAAATACAGGCCTATCACATAAATGAAAGGATTGATTGATGAATTTAAAAACTGAAATTGAAAGGACAAAGAGATGGCCAAATTTAGAAAAGAGATGTCGGTGCAATCCAAACCGGAACACTGTTCGGTAATTGGGTCATATCTAGAGCTATATATCTCAGATTTAGGTCCAATTTATATGGATGGAAAGGTAAGACATAGGCCTACAACTTTCATATGGAGCCCAAGATCTAAAAAGGCCATTATCAAGTCCAAATTGTAGCAACAACAAAGAAGCCCGAATCTGTCTTCCAGCCCGAGCACTGTTCGGTATTTTGGCCATATCTGGAGTTCTAGAAGTCCAAATGAGCTGAATGTTTTACACAAGAAAGCTGAGACAATTGCCTACAACTTTCATGTTTGCAACTGGCTCCAGTTTTGACGTTATCAATGACGTTTTGGGCAGACAAGAGAAGATAAGGATTGTCACCAAGTCAAAAGTTGGTCACCCACTTATCAATTAGTCATCAAATCAATAGTTCCCAATTTTGGCCTATAAAAGGAGGCATTTGCCATGCATTTAGGCATCTTGGTCTCCAGATCAAGATCATGCTCTTCCTTTCTCTCTTTGTATTTTTTATGCTTTGTTTTCATTAATATTAAGTTTATGCCTTTCATTTCCTTTCCTTTACTTAGTTAACTTTTATGTTCTTATTTTGTTTATCTATTTTGCTTTCTTTCATTATGTCTAGCTAAGTTAATTATGTCAAGGTGAAAAGGTTACACTAATGGTGTAAGAATAAGTATAATGTAAACTTAATATGGACTTTAATGTTTGATACTAACATGTTTTATATTTGCTATCTTGTTCACTCTTTAATACTTTGCTTGTTAAATGACTAATCTTGATTTATGTTGTATAACACTTGGTACAACAAATGCTTGGCACTTTCATAGCCCATAATGTATGGTATAACCGACACCTGAGCTATGAAAGGAACTTGATTTGTTGTTAACATAAGTTATAATCATGAATGCTTGACGAGATTTACAAGTATTAGCATTAATTGAATAAGATGACTAATGTAATCATGTTAACAATATATAATCTGATTGGAACCTCCTTTGTGTGTGGTTTCCAATTCAATAATAAGAGTTTATACTATACTTGTTTGATATACCATTAGTGGAACCTCTAACCTTGACATTTGTTATTATCATTGTTTAATCGTTACATTAATATTCCATCTCAAAGTTCTCATCATCTTCTTCTTCTTCTCTTTCTTTATTATTATTATTATTACTACTACTACTACTACTACTACTACTACTACTACTACTACTACTACTACTACTACTACTACTACTACTACTACTACTACTACTACTACTACTACTACTACTACTACTACTACTACTACTACTACTACTACTACTACTACTACTACTACTACTACTACTACTACTACTACTACTACTACTA
>NW_011500286.1:104000-108386 GCF_000495115.2 Populus euphratica
TTGTCGGATTATTTATTACTTCGACACTTCTACACTTGGAAGAAGACAACAATTTTTTAGTCGTGTCAGCCCACAAAGATTATCCTTTGTCTCTCATCATCTAACTTGGTCCTTACTTGATCATCTACATACACATAGTCAATGCTTCTAAAAAGCTCTTGTGAAATTGCTTGCCTACTGAACACTCTTCATATAACTGATTTGGATGTTTAATGTATGATAGACCTTTTAATATCTCTTGTTTTGCAATCATCTTCAAGTTATCAAAATTTACACGGCCAAGTCCTATATACCAAAGCCAAGTCTCATCTTTCACACATGTCTTTATACATTTAGGCACATTCATTTTTATGTTTAGTAAGAAAATTCTAATTTTTTTTGTCATGGCTACCTTTGCAATTATAACTCCTTTAGTGTCAAGTAATGTTAAAGTACAATCTTTCATTTTAATCTTATAACCCTTCTCCAATAATTGTCAAGCTTAATTTGTTATGTTTTTTTACTATTGGTACATAATATACATCACCAATAAATTGATGACTTTCATATTTTAATTTAATCAAAATTGTAAATTTTTATTTGATGATAACCTTTGAATGATCCTCAAATGTGACATTACCTTTAATTACTTTGAATGATCCACTTGTTGGCTCTATTGTTTAGATACTACATGTTCTCTTTGTCTTGCATGCTTTCATCATGGAATAGCAATAAAGTGGCTTATTTTTCTTCTTCTACAATAAAACTGACATTCTCCTCTAACTCTATGGTTGGATTCTAGCAATTCATAACATAACAACTCATCTTCTGAAAATTATAACATTTAACTATTTTTGTCATACTTGGGTTTTCAATTGCCATTGTTAGATGAACTGGTCAACCAGTTTACTTAATGCGGTTAACCTGTTGATGCTGTCATAACTTGCCTTTTCAAATCTATCTTATTCTCATCTTCTTTGTCTATATCCTCTATCTCTTTAGGTATATCTAGAATCATCTTGTTTTGAAAAAAGTGTTTGGCACCCACATCTTCTTAAGTTTTATTGATTCTTTTTTTATGGGCTTGTAATTTTCCTATAAAACCTTATATTATAATTAAATTCATATTTTATGACTCCTTTATTGTAACTATAACATAATGGAACTTTTTTCGTGGTGAGCATATGATCTTCTTTACCACCCATGTCTCTTCCATCTTCTTCTTATATCTCTTTATTTGATTGTATATGACTAATACTCTTATAAAGTATTTTGAAATATTCTCTAATTCACTCATATGTGACTTTTCAAATTTACAATATAGCTATTTTCATCGTACTTTTTCTCACATTGTAAGCTTTTTAGTTTGATTATTGCAAAACTTTTTATACTTGCTTAGCGATATATATATTTGTCATTATCTTAAAAGTGGCATCATCTAAACATTGGTGGATGATTATGAGTGTTTATTGATCCTTTATTCTTGACCTTTGCATGGCCTTTATTTAGGCTGAAATCAACATTGCTCCTTTTATAGGCTCTATAAAGCGTTTCTCAATTGTTTCCCACACATCTTAGAAATCTAACCAAGCTTTTACTCTAATATACCAAGTTTCATAATTATCATTTATCAAACGAGGATATTGAAATAGGAAGTTTGAATTGTTTGTAAAAAAAAGAAGCTCTGATACCATTTATTGAAAGAAAAATATGTGTGGTATAAGATCAAAAATAGTAATTCAAAACCAAAAACTCAAGAACAAGAAGAAGATTGAGAGGAATATATATTTTTATTAAATGTTTCTCTTTAAGCTTTCTTAGTTATTTTGTCTCTTTTGTACTTTGTAATAATGTTGAAGTACAAGCCTTTTTATAGGCATAATGTCCTAGAAAATCAAGGAATTAAACTAAAACAAGGAAATCATAAACAAATTTTTTTTTTATCTTCTTAACTAATTGACAGTTTCTTAATCAATCAATTGCTTCAATTTACTCCACCTAGTTACTTTGTCTCAATTGGTCGACCTGTTCCCAATCAATCGACCAAGTTAACTAATTTTTAAAAATCAATTTACTTTCAGCAATCTTAATAAAAGGTTTATTATTTCACGTCTAAAAGGAAAAAATAAGTGTTTCTTGAAAATAAATGTGGTTTAAGAGATTCACGTAAGTTGAATTCTAGTCTTCCTTTTAAATATTTATGGATTTCAAAGGTAAACTTCACAAGTTTTAACAATCCAAAATTTACTTAGAGTATGATTTTTTGATGTTATATGTACAATGCAAATAATTTGCAAGTTTAACAACACTTTTTTTTATGGTTAAGAAAATGTATTTTTTTTTAAGAATCAAATATCAAAAAGGAAAGATAAAGAAATGTGTCTTGTATAAATGTTGATTTTTTGGCTTAAAGTTGATGTGGGAAATGTAGATGGAAGGATTCAAATTATTTTGGTAGAAATCTGGGATTTCCTCTCTTGTCAAGTAATGAAAGAAATAGGGATACTATAACATTTTAAGGTGCAATGGAACAATTATTCTTAATATGTTTACAATAGGATCGTTTATCTTTGTTATTATCTAAATTTGTTAGCTATGACTTTATATAATCATTAAAACTTACACCAAACCATTGCATAAAATTAGATAGTGGTTGGAATCGTGGTAACAATTGTTTTTCAAAGTTTTTTCAAAACAATATTTTTTTTGCATTTTTAAAAATTTATTTTTAATATCAACATATCAAAATAATTTAAAAATACTAAAAACTTAATTAAAAATAAAAAAAAATTATTTTTTTAAAAAGCAAGGTGTCACCCCAAAAACAAACACTTAATGTTTGTTTGAGAGTTTGTTTTCAATAGTGTTTGGATGTATTTTAAAAGTGTGTTTACCTTAAAAAAACATCAAATTAATGTTTTTAGTTTTTTCCTGATGATTTTAATATGTTGATGTTAAAAATAAAAAAAAACTTAAAAAAACTTATTTTAATACATTTCTAAATAAAAAATACTTTTCAAATTTTCACTACTTCACAATACCAAATACATTATAATTTCTAGAATTGTAGCTAATAAAATGGTAAGTTTAGATGGAAATTGACTTAATTTATGTACAACTATATCAAGCATAAATTAAGAAGGCATTTTCACATCTCTTGGTTAAAACTTAAGCCAATTTCCTTTGGGCTAACATTTGGAGGTCCATTTTCAAATATAAATTCTAAAATATTTAAAATAAAACATTCAAAAACATAAATTATAAATCAACAACATATTCATTTTTGTTGAATGAATACATTATGTTCTTCGGTGTCTATAAGAGAAAAATTTTAATCAAATATTGATGCAATTGAACCAATCTTATCAACACCTAACAAAACATCAGCATGCTCCTTTGAAACTTCATCATCACAAACATCTTCAATCTCAGTAATATTTATGAAATCTATATTTAAAACACAATTAACAAATGCATATTATGTGTTAAACAATACTTTGTTTTAAATATTATGTGTCCATAGGAGAAACATTAGTTTACTTTGTATAAGAAAACTAAGGGTTGGAAAAGTAAAAAAGCATAAATCCTAAAACCCGACAACTTACACATGTTGAAGACAAACTACTAAAAGAAGGGATCAATCTTATTGGCTTTTTAATTATTGATTTCTTTATAGTTAAGAACTTGAAAAGGTTGGCATTTCTATTGCGTATCCTTGTAATTAAAGCTAATAAAAACAAATACAAGCATATTTATTACTCTTTGTTTGGAACCAACGTTGGATGCCTCTAAAAATCTAGAAGGCTGGCGTTTGATGTTGTTATGGATCAATAAAGGTATGCAAGTTGTAAACACAACCCATACCTCTCTCTTACACAAACTTGGTTTTTTTTTTTTTTGCTATTTGGTTTCTATTTCTTTCTTATAAAAAGTAAAATTACACGGCCTTAAAACCCAAGAATTTCCTCTCGTATTCCATATCATTTTCATTCTCAAACTAGAATTTCAATCTTTTATTTGACAACAATGGTAAAAGAGGTTAGAGATAGAAATATAGCCCAAATCCAGCGAGTTACTAATACCTTTTGTTTTCCTTTATTCATTATAAACAGTAAACAAGTTGTTGCTTTAGTGGAATTTTGTAAGAACTTAAAAACTATGGTTCGTTGTAGATGTCGTGGACATTTTAGAAAGAAGGGACAAAGCTAGAATGGTAATAAAATGCCAACCATCATGTGAT
This sequence comes from Populus euphratica, assembly GCF_000495115.2. Taxonomy (NCBI): domain Eukaryota; kingdom Viridiplantae; phylum Streptophyta; class Magnoliopsida; order Malpighiales; family Salicaceae; genus Populus; species Populus euphratica. Next base: position 108,220 of record NW_011500286.1, read on the forward strand.
ACTAAGAAGACTATGACACGGCTAAAAGATTGATGTCTTCTCCCAAGTGCAGGAGTGTTGAACTAATAAATAACCCGGCAAGACCGGAGTCGAACCACAGGGAGGTTAATTGTCCAAATTATAGATGACAATAATAACAATAACTACAACAACAACAACAACAACAA
>NW_011500286.1:109357-121978 GCF_000495115.2 Populus euphratica
AGGCCTGCATTTGAAATGAACATTTACCATAAATTAAAGGTATTAAGTATTATTAGATATATTATTATAAAACATGCTTTAGTTAAGGAGTTATTGATACTTCAAGTGCAAAATGATGATATAAAATCTTGATAAAAATGCACTTTTAAATACTAATCAAACTACTACTTTAATCTTGGATTTTCTTATGGATACTAGTATCAGACTAAGTATGAGTTCTTTTTTTCTTTTGATTTCTTTCTAGATTACGCTGATATTATTATAGATAAGAAATTAATAAGCAAGAAAGCCAGAAACCAGCAAAGTCATGTAATTAAATGACAACGAATTATACTATTTTACTTGAAAGAATCAAGTAATAAAGAACAAAAAATTAAAGAGAAACAAGCAACATCAGCTTAATCTTACCTTGATTCGCAAATCTGAACAAAAAAGAGCCAAATAAGTAACAAGCTTGCCTTGAAGTCTTTTGTATATGGCTTAAATTACTCAACTTTTTTTTACAACTAATATGGCTTTAAAGATTAAAGAGATTAGGTTGTATGTCTTCAACTCTTCATAGTTTAAATGCTTTGACAGCAATGGTGATGTTTTATATATATATATATATATATATATATATCTGTGTCTTATATGAATATTTACCAGGGTCTTACAAGTCCTTGATCGACCTTTCAAGTTGATTGGCTTTTGCTGGACCAAAGTTCTATCTAGTTTTTTTAAACCTGACCCAATTTTAGACTCGGGTTAACTTGCCGAGCTGAGTTTTAAAACTATAAAAGTTATCAATAATGAGTTGCCTTGCCTATCCTTCAAGGTTAATTCATTGATAACAAGTTAATCAACATTTTAGTTCCCTTCTAACTAACTAACTAGTTATTATAAAAACTAAATCCTATAGTTATTTTATTATATAGTAAAATATATCTAAAGGTACCATAAATTTATCATTTTACTCTTCACTCTTTTATTTCTAAAGCTTTGCTTAAGGCGTAAAGTTGTCTTTGTTCACAATCAATTTTTCATTCTTTATTTCTTTAAGGGCAACAATGTCTTCTCAATTTTTTCATAATAGTATATTGCCTTCACAAAGTTAAAAATCATGACCTTTGGTTCACGTATCTTATAGTAATTTCAAATTTCAAGGAGTAGTGTAATTACTCCATTATCTTTACTATTCAAAATTTTTAAACTTGACTTCAGGAACTTAATTGTAATTTCATGATGTTTGTGTTTGTTATTAATGTTGAGTCCAAGGGTTATTTTTGCTTATGTATAGATAAAACAAGAGAAAGAAAAAGTTTATGACATGTTAGCCACTTTATCATCTTCGGGCAGCACATATGGCTGACTTCAGTAGCATTAATCATAATTCTATAGCATCATTTGATTCGTCTCGGTGTTCTCTTCTACTGTAGGTGGCATGTTTATGATAGTTAGGTCAAGTTTAGTGTCAATTGCTTTTTTCTTTTGTTTTTTTTCCTTGTCTTCTTTCCACGAATTACATGTAAAAGAATATATCAACCCTTTAGTTTCTTTTTTCTTTTGATTCGATCCCTTTTTCTCATTATTGTAATTGTTTTATTTACATAGATTATTTCTAATTGGATTTTATTTTTAATTCATCCCTAGTTGTTTGGTTGTTTAATTTTTTAATCAAATTTGGTTCTCATTCTTTTAATTACTATTTTTTAATTATTTTTTTGATTGATATGTTTTTCTTCAATTCCATCCCTAAGCATTTATTTTCATTTAATTTTTATGTCAAATTTAGTCTTAATTCTTTTAATTGCTATTTTTTAAAATCATTTTCTTAATTGATTTTTTTTACAATTTCATCCCTAAATATTTCATTTTTATGTTGAACTAATTCTTTTAATTTTTATTTTTTTGCATAGTTTTTTTATTGATTTTTTTCAATTTCATCCTTCAATATTTGTTTGATTATGAATCTTGCTTCTCTCTTCTTTTTTTTCCTTTAATAGAGTTACCTTGATCTGAAAAATGAGCTCAAGTCGACTTTGGTCTTTTTTAAAATAATTTTTTTCAAATAGTTTTTTTGCTGGTATTTTTTTTGTTTTTTTTTATGTTCTCATCTCATTTTCATGTTCTAGGTCATGTGTTTGATTTGTTGATTTGGATTGGTTGTCTGGTTCACTAGATGCTTTTTGATATATTTTTTTTTCATATCTTTCCATCATATTGACATGTGTTCATTCCTTACATTTTGCTAATGTATTTTGCCTTGCATTATATTTTTTTTATGGTGTTGTTTATTCGGTCAGTTTTATTTGTATTTATCGTTTAAGTCATGAGTTTTTTATGGTGAATTTATCTTTCATATATTTAAATAAATAAGTTTAGTAAAACACAATCAAATAAATATTATATTTTATGATATTAAATATCTTGATTTACATTCATCTCTTAATTTTTGCAGTTTTTTTCTTGGTTATTGTTAATGTTTTTTATTATTTATATAAATGGTTAATTTACACATTAAAATTTTTTATGTAAAAAAAATGCATTTAAACAACCTACATACCAAGGTTTTTTTTAAGAAAAAAATTATAACATGTTAGATGATTGCATAGGTTTTTTAATTTACACATTAAATTTTTTTATGTAAAAAAAATACATTTAAACAACCTACATACCAAGGTTTTTTTTTAAAAAAAAATTATAACATGTTGCCGTGAACTAAATGGCTAATACATAGACTAAAACAAAATAGTGTTTTCTTGTAGAAATGAAAAATACATAAACTAAAACAAAACAATGTTTTCTTGTAAAAATGATAAAATTACAGACTTTGCTTTGCCTTTTTTCACCATAGCCGTGGTAAAATTGTATTTTCTTTTAAAAAAATTTATTTATATTTTTTTCTCTTTACACCTAGAGTTTTTATCATTTTATATTTTACCTATTTATCAACATTTGTTTCTTATCTTCATTATTCTATAATATATTTTAAGTTTTTCATTTTTTTTCTTTACATTTTTTTGAAAAAAAAATATTTTTATTTTTATTTTTTACACTTTGAATATTTATCACTCTACACTTGACATATTTATACTATTTTTTTTCTTATCTTTATTTTTTTGAATTTGTTTTTAATTTTTTATATATTTTTATTAAAAAAATTATTATACAAAGACTAAGAAAATGGTGTCAAACTATAGCAATTTCAAGATTATTTTATTTTTCTGTTATATTAAAAATTAACTTGAGATCTTTTATATATTTATTAACGCATTTAATCTTTACTATATTTTATTATATGTATGCATCAAATTTTTTATTCATAGTTATATATGTTACTCAATATCAGAAAATGCATTAATAATATCTTCATATTAATTATTTTGTATTAGAAAAAAATTACAACCTAGAGCAAGGGAAGTTAAATAAATTTGTTAACACTTTGTTTTTTATATTTATTTACATGGATAATTCTCATTTTATTTAATTAAATGTATGTACAGGATGTTTTTATTTATAATTAGATTTTTTTTAGAAAAAAAAAATATATTTAAAAATTTTCATATTTATTTAGTTTTTGCCGAAACTATTATCCGCAATAACTAATTATTTCTCTATTTTGAAGTTAGATGTTCAGCTATCTCAGTATAACTACTAGATACAATATATTCTTTAAAATTATGTATGGTTAGTATTTCAAGACTTGAAAAAATAAATATTAAAAAGATAAAAAATTATTTGATTAAAGAGATTGTATAATTTTAAAAAGAAATTTTATATTTTCAAAATAAAAAATAAAAAAAATATTTTTTTATTTTCACTATATTTATCACTTCTATTGTGAAAAAATAATTAAAGGTTATCTAAAATCAAGACTTCTATCACTTTCCCTCACAACTTAAAAATATTTAATCATCCAGGAGAAGGGTAAAAAAAGAAGCGATTTAATTTCTATTTCTATTTCTATATGAAAGATTAGATGAATTTTTAAACGGCTATAGTTTTTTGTTTCATTATAAAGGACAACCCACTTAAAGATCCCATTGAATTTATTTATTTATTATTGTTATTATTATTATTTGCCGAAGAAAGCTAGCAATACACTCACAAACAACACCTTAATCATTAAGCAACCAGTGGAGTGTAAAACAAACCTAACCTCAATGATGAAGCAAACCAACACCAACATAATCTATATCTCTCAACTACTTCTGAAGTTCTCCTTTTCTTCTATTCAGAGAGGTAGTTTGTTTTTGTAATCAAAATTATATTTAGGTGCGATTTAAAAATATATTTGACATGAAAAGGTATAAAATTAATGTTTTTTTAATGATTTTAATATACTTATCTCAAAAATTAAAAAATACATATTTTAATTTTTTTTTCTAAATAAAAAACATCGGTAACCAACCCATAGCCAATTGTGCTTGAAATCCCTCCCATGTGAAGTTTTGCTGACTAGAAAACAAAGCTTCCATGTGCGGGAGGACAAAATCGCATTTGACTTCCTTTTTTCCCGCAAAATCCATTTTACTAGATGTGTGCAATGCTAGGCTGTGGGGCTTTTTTAGTAAAAAAATAATATTCAAGTTTCGCAACGAAGTTTTAAAGAACGAATAAAAATTCATTACTTAGACTATAAACACATTTTAATTGGATAATAAAAAGAATTGATAATGATAATAAATAAATCGAAATATTTTGAAAAAAATGACCATGATAATAAAAAAATAATGTAATTTATTTTTTAGCCAATTACATACATAATGATAAATTAGGTGAACGATAAATTAGATGAACGGACAAAAACAAATCGGCTTGAATCAATTTAAGTTAGCATTACAAATATGTATTTTAGTTAATAAGTGAGCTAATAAATTAATTTGTCAAATTTACGGTCAAGATCATGAAATTATGATAACTTAACAGAAAAAATTGAAGAAAATCATAATGTCTATTTTTATAAAAATAAAATATTAAACAATGAAATAAAAAAATAAGTTAAAAAAAAAACAAAAAGAGAGGATGTCAAATAACATTAACTTTTCAAACCCCAATCTCCAATAAATCAAATATTAAAAGATAAAATTAAAAAAAAAAATTAATTGTACAAAAGGATCCAAAACTTAAAATAGTAATTAAAAGAATAAGAATCAAAATTTAAATAAAAAATAAATTAGAAAACAACTAAAATTTTTTATCAACGCGTGAAATTGAAAAAAAATCATTTTAATAAAAGAATAAAAAAATAAAAGAATGAGATCTAAATCTGAAAAAAAAAAATAACATATAAATCTGAATTGAATTGTGAAATTAAAAACAAATAAAAATTTCACAAAAAAATCAAGGAAAAAATTAAAATTAAAATAATAAAAACTAAATTATTTTAGCAATAATATATAATAAATTAAGATTGAAAGATAAAATATGTTTGTGGCTATAGTGTTTTTACCTTTCATTTTAACTTTTTTTATTATATTATTATGATAAGTTTTCTAATTATCTTTATCCGTATAATTGGTATGGTACATGTTTTGTTTTTCTTTTTTAAAACAAAAACAAGTCACCTTTCAGGCCATGACCAGATGAAGTGAAATCAAGAAGTAATACCAATAGCAAACCAGTGTTTGGCCTAGTGGTGGAAGGGGCTTGTCTCTTTCCACTGCACCTAGGTTCGAGCCCTGGCGTGCACGTCTGTCACCCCCGCGGTGCCTTACATGCTTACTGGGTTTGCAGGGTATTCAGTGGGCCATGGGGATTAGTCATGGTGCGCGCAAGCTGACCCGAATACCTTACGTAAATCAAAAAAAAAAAAAATAAGACCAATATCTCACCTCGCTCCATGTATGAAGAATGCATATTTCTTCATCTATGTGTCATTTTAATACACTCTTTAACCCATTCTTCATTTTTTTTTTCCTTTTATAATGCTAATATGGAATTAGAGAGGAGAGACAAGAGAGAAATGGGAGGGTAAAAAAAGATAGAGAAATAAATTATCATCAATTATATATTAGAGCTCTATTTTTAACACCACAAACATCATTAAAAATAGATTTGTGAGACGATTTTAAAACCATTTTTGAAGATCACAAACATCACTAAAAATAGATTTGTGAGATAATTTTAAAAGCATCTATGAAGATCACTTTCTACTATCTTAGTAGAACATCTTACATGCTTCCCACTTTTTTTTATGTGCATTACATGCGTCAAGGAGATAAAAAACATAAAAGTTGGTTGTTTGGATTGAAACATTTTTCAAGTTATTTGAAATGATCTAAAAAGCCATCCCTCGTCTTCTCTCTCCTTCTCACTCCTGATGTTTCTGTCACACATTCATTCTCCTCCTTTCTCTCTCACATTTGTTGCCTCTTGTTGTTTTTTTATCACATGGATTATCATCTAAATAGTTTTTCAGAACCTGATGCTAAACTATTCACACATATAATAACAGGACTCTTTGCATCTCCAAGTAAGCATGACGAAGATATATAAATACCGTAGGTTACTAAGTAATTAAGATAAGCAATAATTTTATCATATTTAATAATTCTCTACACTTATACTTTCTCTCAATTTCCTCGTATATTTAATCTTATATATTTACTGACTCAAACATTAACTAGTAAGTCTAAATATAAAGCACATATTAAGCTTCCACTTTTTGGCCCAATATTGCAACCTATTATAAGCTTATTTTCTATATAAAGTTTTTCCGTGATTTTATCATTGGCATATCGTCTAAATATCAATTATTTTAGCAATAACTAGTTACAGTGGCCATGTTACTTTGCAGCCACTACTAACAAAATGTGAAACGTTATAGCCTGGAGTGTTCTATAATGAAGGAGAAAGGGAAGGTCACTTTGAGTGAAACATAATTGTTTGATAGTTATAACCAAAAGGCATGGAAAACAACTAGAGAGCCTCCTTAACATATGAAGTAAATACAAGTAAAATATTTAAATAGATGGTTAGCAAGTGTTATTGACCATGCATCAACATTTGAAGCACCATGGATTTTTAAAATGAAAGAACAAAAGGAAAGGAACAGGTATGTTAATCAAGATAGTTGATGTTGAGAGTAAACAAATGATTCTTCAAACTCCAAAATTTTACTTGTAGGAGAAAGCTCTTGAAAAAAGTGAGGGCTGAACTAAAAAAAATAAAATAAAAGGAACTGACTTCATTATTAATACAAGTGCAACAAATTACAATCTAGTATAATTGTTATAAGGACACCTTCAAGGGATGTATTAAATGGAAAGCCAAAAATAACATTAGTTGAATTAATACATATATCAGATTATCAAATACTATCATCATTTTCTTTTCTGAATTTCTTCTTGGTATCAAAATAAGTCGATCATATATTGCTTTAAATATTAGCTTATGTTTTGTCAATTGGTGGCTTTATATTGTTTGACCACTTTAAAATACTTTGTTTTCAATTATTTTCAATGTGTATCAAATGTTTTAATTATTATCCTTTTCTAATGATAAATCAACTCATTATATGAAAAAAATCTTAAGATCATGTGGATGACCAAATGACATCTAAAAAATAAATAAAAAAATAAAGGTGTATAATAACAAAGCCCTACAAGAGAATTGAGATTTTATATCAAATGAAAGACATAAAAAAAAAACAAAAAAGATTTAGTACAAGTCAATAAATTCTTAGGCAAAAAGATAATGTGATATAAAATAAAACACCCAAAAAAATAGAAGAAAAAGAGAAAGTTCTTCTTAAAAAATGAGATGGAAAATAGCCAATGAGTTATCATAAAAAGATATTGGTCTAATGAAGAATGAGCTTAAATAGAATAGTCATTTAAAAAGCCAAATCGTGAAAAAATATATTTGGGAAGAGAAATGTAGCAATAACCATAAAAGAAGAAAAATGGATAAAAATAGCCATGTTTAGTAAAATACAATTGTTGGAGATAAGCAAGTGAGGCTGTAATAACAATAAAATAATATATGTCAAACTCATGAATATAGAATTATTGTAAGTTTGAGGAGAAATATTATGGAAACAATTAAGGTAAAATTATTGATTATGTCCCAATCTATAATAGAAAGAGATCAAGGAATTGAATAACTTAGTTGGTTAAAAAATTATTTCAATCATCTAATTAAAAGAGATAATCAAGCACATTTTCTATTTATTTTATTTTATCCCCTTATATTTCTTGTTATATAGCTATATAAACTTTACACGAGTTAAATATAATACATGTATCAAATTATCAAATAGTAATATTTTTTTATTTTAAATTTTTTTATGAGTTTTGCGAGTTAATTTAAGTTGGCTTGAATTTTTTTTTTAATTTTATATTTTAATATTAAATTGATTATGAATTGTTTAAATTATCTTTAAACTTATCATATTAATAAGGTCATATAAAATTATTAAAATAGTTGTATATTAAATATATTTAAATATAATTAACTTTTCAAAATAATTTTTCATCGTTGATCTTTCTAAATAAAAAAGAATTATATTTATTCTATTCAAAAAATTATATTACCAATTTGATCTTTCTAGATAGCATCTCTAAAAAAAAAGCTCAATGAAAATAAGCCTGAACTTTTCAAAATTAGATTGTTTTATTAACATCTAGAAATTTAACTTGAGCTTCTTGACCTGCATTGAAGGAGACCGGGTGGGCCCTTACTGACTTGGTTTGAAGATGGGTAGTTGTGCGGTCGTTCATCATAGGCTGATTTTAGGGGAAGTCAATGGCTAGCTCCAATCTCAAAGAAAGAGGTATAGATGACAGAGAGGACGTGTCAGTTACAGCAAAAAAATCCATGTGAAAAAGAGATGATAAGGAAGAGATTGCGTGAGAGAGAGAGAGAGATTCAGGCTAATGTTAAAGAGTGGAATAACGAGGAATGATGGTTTCTAGAGAGAGAATCGGGTTAATGTTAAAGGGGGGAATGATAAGGAATGATGGTTTTTAGATTGTTTATTAATTTTTTATTTTATTTTATTTTAAATTAGTTTTTTATATATTTCTGATTTTAAAAAATGATAATTTTTTATTTTATATTGCTAATGTTAAAAATAAATTTTAAAAAATAAAAAATATATTATTTTAAAATATTTCTAACCAATATTAAACAAGTTCTTGATACCACAATGAAAAATAAAGTATTTTTAAATATTTGAAAAAGTAATTGTTATTATTATTGTACTATAATTATTTTTAAACAATAAAATTATCACAATGACAATGGAGTATTTTTTTTCCAATACTATGAAAATCCTATAAAAAACTAATAAAAATATGTGTCAACCTCAAGTCCATGAAAATTGTGATATATAAATAAGAAATTAAAAAAATATTAGTGACCAACATAGAAAATACTTTATGGAAAAAAATATTTTTAAAATCAAATAACAACTCATGACAAAAATAGATATTTATAAAATTAAATATTAATTAAATAATAAAACTTTCTCTGAGATTATGATAACTCTATTGAAAAGGAGTTGAAATAAATTTCAAAACTTAATTTTTAACTAACTTAATATTAAAAGGTGAAAATGAAAAAAAAATAGGAAAAAAGTATATAAAAAAATCTTTTTCAACCATAGTAAAGGAAGCCAAAATAAATAATGAAATTAAATTTCCAGTAAACTCAATATTAAATAATAAAATTAAAAAAAAGATTAAAAAAATATTATTGCAATGAATAATGGTTTGTAAGGCAACAAATACAATGTAAAAGAATGTAATTGGTAATAAAGTTCATTTATCAACAAACGTAATTTTTGAAGGATTATATCGGGAAAAAAATGAATATTGAAGAATAAAAATAAAAAAATCAACTAAAAAAACATAATTGCAATGAAAAGTGGTATGTAAAGCAATTAACTAAATGTTAAAGAATGAAAAAAAATCAAATGTTAAATTATAAAATTAAAAACAAATGATGAAAAAAAAAGCAAAACAATATAACTAATTATAAAAAATCAGGAGGCAGCCAACCAAATATTATAAGATAAAATTAAAAATAAAAATTAAATAATAAATAATTGAATTGAAAAAAAAATTATAATAAATAATGTTACGAGAGGTGTCATCCAAAAATAAAATCAAATGGGATTTTAATAATAAAATTAAAAAAAAAAAGAACAAGTAGCTGAAAAAAATAAAAAGAAAAAAAATCAAACCAAGCACAATTTTAAGAACTAAATTGTTCAAAAAAAAAATATGATAAAAAAATTATTGTAATGAATAATATTTTGTTAATAATAATATATAATTCAAAGATTAAATAATAAAAAGAACAATTGAATGTGAAAGTTGTGGTTGGCAATAAACGTGTCAGAATCTTCATTATCCACTAACTTGCTTGTGGGCTGCACCTTCTTGTTTCTGCGAGCATCTTATGCAAAACAATATCTTCTTCTATAATTAATTGTTAAAGGAGGAGTATCGAGAATCCCATATAATTCTTTCCTTAAATTAATTTATAAATACTGGGATGCCAAGCACTTGCCAATGCGGACCTTCTCAGATCACCTCTCGTATCTTTATTTTACTTTAATTTTTTCATTGTTGTTTAAGAAAATCATCTAAAATATGTTTCAAAATTATATATAGAATTTGTATCTTAGTTATTAAATCCAGTTCAAGATTGTCACGTTAAGTTGAGTCCCAGATCATACTAGTTGATGAGGATTAATATAAAAAAATTAAAAAAATTAAAACTTTAATATTTTATATAAAAAAATTAAAAAACAACCATATAGGCTATATAAATTACTCTGATTTATAATATTGATCAGAATAAGAAAAAAAAAAAAGCTTTAATTACCGGTTCATTGTACCATCACCATGACTTTGAAAAGAAAGGAAAAAAAAAAGAAAAAGAGCAGCACAAAAAAGTAAATGATATTATCTGAATCAATTCAAATCTATCCATACCTTTGCTCTCATCCTTGCATCTAAAGCTTTGGCACTAAAAGACATCGCAAAAGACAGAAAAGCAGAGCGAGAGCGAGAAGTTCAGCAAGACATGGTTGATGGGAAGGTGAGAAACGATCGATTATAATGCAAACCAAAATGCATAGGTTGGAACATAACTCCTTCGATAACCTTCTCTTTTCGAGGCAAGAAAAATGCGTATGAAAAGGCAAGCTAAAAAAAACGGATTGAAAATTATAGTTATTGATTAGTATTTAAAAATATATTTTTATTAATATTTTATATTATTATTTTGTATTTAAAGCATTAATAACTCTTTAACTAAAGTATATTTTATAATAACATATCTAATAATATAAGATACTTTTAATTTGTGGTAACTATTCATTTTAAATGCAGGCCTATCACATAAATAAAAGAATTGATTGATAAGTTTAAGAACTACAATTGAAAGGACAAAGAGATAGCCAAATTTAGAAAAGAGATGTTGGTGCAGTCCAAACCGGAACACTGTTCGATAATTAGATCATATCTGGAGCTATAGATCTCGAATTTAGGTCTACTTTATATAGATGGAAAGTTAAGACATAGGCCTACAACTTTCATTAGAGCTCAAGATTTAAAAAGATCATTTTCAAGTCCAAAATATAACAATAACAAAGAAGTCTGAATCTGTCCTATAGCCCACGCACTATTCAGTGTTTGACTTATTTCTGGAGTTTTAGAAGTCCAAATGACCTCTACTCTTTTTTTTTTTCTTTTTCTGGAAAGCTGAGACAATTTCCTACAACTTTTATGTTTTCAAGAATTAATTTATAAATACTGGGATGCCAAGCACATGCCAATGTGGACATTCTCAGATCACCTCTCATATCTTTATTTTACTTTAATTTTTTCTGTGTTGTTTAAGAAAATCAGTTAAAATACATTTTAAAATTATATATAAAATTTATATCTTAGTTTTTAAATCCAGTTTAGGATTGTCCTGTTAAAGAGTTGAGTCTCGCATTATATTAGTCGATGAGATTGAACATAAAAAAATTAAAAAAAATTAAAATTTTAATATTTTATATAAAAAATTTAAAAAATAATCTTATAATATAGATTATATAAATTGCTCTGAGGTATAATATTGGTCAGAATAAGAAAAAAAAGCTTTAATTACCGGTTCATTGTACCATCACCATGACTTTGAAAAGAAAGGAAAAAAAAAAGAAAAAGAGCAGCACAAAAAAGCAAATGATATTATCTGAATCAATTCAAATCTATCCATACCTTTGCTCTCATCCTTGCATCTAAAGCTTTGGCACTAAAAGACATCGCAAAAGACAGAAAAGCAGAGCGAGAGCGAGAAGTTCAGCAAGACATGGTTGATGGGAAGGTGAGAAACGATCGATTATAATGCAAACCAAAATGCATAGGTTGTAACCTAACTTCTTCGATAACCTTCTCTTTTCGACGCAACAAAAATGCGTATGAAAAAACAAGTAAAAAAAAATAGATTGAAAATTATAGTTATTGATTAGTATTTAAAAATATATTTTTATTAATATTTTATATTATTATTTTGTATTTAAAGCATTAATAACTCTTTAACTAAAGTATATTTTATAATAACATATCTAATAATATAAGATACTTTTAATTTGTGGTAACTATTCATTTTAAATGCAGGCCTATCACATAAATAAAA
>NW_011500286.1:122242-136268 GCF_000495115.2 Populus euphratica
TGCCATTAGTGGATCCTCTAACCTTGACATTTGTTGTTATCATTGCTTAATCCTTACGTTAATCTTCCATCTCAAAGTTCTCATCAACTTCTTCTTCTTCTTATATTACTACTACAACTACTGCTGCTGCTACTACTACTACTACTACTACTACTATTACTATTACTATTACTACTACTGTTGCTGCTATTATTATTATTATTATTATTATTATTGTTATTATTGGTACTATTGTTATTGTTATTGTTGTTGTTGTATTATTGTTATCTATAATTTATACAATTAACCTCCTTGTGGTTTGACCCTGATCTTGCCGAATACTTCGACACTCCTGCACTTGAGAGAGGATATCAATCTTTTGATCATGTCAGCTATCCATAAACCAAGAGAAAAAAGAATGTAGTAACTTTGAACAATAAAAAATATGCCTTATTAGATCCGAACCAGTACTGTGGAAGGAAATGCTTGAAAATGGCTGAAAAAATGATTAATTCAAAATTTATTTGTTAATGTTTGAAATTTGAAGGAAATGAATTTAATTTGTTATCTGATGAAATTGAGTGTGATTTTATAACTTAAGTGTGCTATAATTGAAGAAATGATGAGTAATTTAATGAGTGCTAATTACTTTTATATCAATTTTATGATTAAGTTAGGGATTCAAGGAAAATTGATTTTATGTGAAATTGATAATAATTAAAAGTATTAATTTAAGTTAAATAAATTTGAATTAAAGAAATAATGGCTAATTAGCTATGTTCCACTTAATTTTAATCAATTATGGCTTTTGTTAAAAGTTTACAAAAATTAAATTAATGAGTAAGTAATAACAATTAGGGTATTAATTGATGTCTTTATTTCTATAATTAAATAAATATTAGGATGTTATTTGGGTACCAATTACATTTTTTTCTTTCAATTTTGTGGTTTAGTTAATAATTAGGATTTAATACATATGTTTCAACATATGAAGTATTTGATAGTTATTAGATTATAAATTTATTTTTAATAAATAGTTGAATTTTGTTATTGATAGTTATAGTATTAATAATTGTTATTTATTTATTTTTAAGGTGACAATCTTTGTTAATCTAATAAAATATTGTTATCAATATTTTATATAGATTTTATAAATAATGAATAATTGTTTTTGGATGTATCGAGAATCATATGATGGATTCTATAGTTAAGATTATTTTTATTTATTTTGTACTTTCAAATCCAAGGAGCATTAGTGAAGATGAAGTTATATATCCATGTGTGAAGTGTAAAAATAAAAATTTTCACTATAAAGATATTGTGATGATGTATCTACCTAAAAAAAAAAAGTTTGTTGAGAAATACTTAAAACTGATTTACACATGAAAAACCCTATGTTCTTAATAAAACAATGTTAAAAAAGATAGTTGACTCGACATCTAGTTTTAACAATATAAAAGGGTTTATGGAGGATAATATAAATCTTTGTAAGAGTATGATGATGAATACAATAAAAATAAATTAGGATTATTCAAGTGAACATATCTTTAGATAAAGAACTAAATATAGATCTAACTAGGTTTTTTAAACTTATAAAATATTTTGATAAACCATTATGAGACAAATGTGTAACTCATAGTAAATTATCAATCATTGTATAAGTGTTTAACATCAAGTCAAATTATAGATCGAGTGAGGTCAGTTATGATTGAATCCTTAAATGATGGAAAAACTTGTTACTTGAAAGGAATAAACTGAAAAATAATTTTTATATTATAAAATACATGATGAAACCTCTTAGATTAATATGTACCCAAACTTTTGCATGTTATACTATGGTAAGTATGTAAATTTTATCAAGTAAAAATCTTGTTATAATGCTTGATACAAAACCAATAGTGGTAGGAGAACACTTATCTCATACAAACATTAAGATCCTTTCTAATCAGTTCTAGGTTGCAAATATTACTTAAGTCTTCAAAGACTATTAAACACATAATATAACATCATTCATATGACGAGGTGGATGGAGTCATGGTGCACTTTTTTATTAGTAAAGCTTGAAAGCAGTTCAATAAGGTGCATCCTAATTTTTCAATGGAGCCATGGAACATACCACTCAACTACACACATTATTCATGTTAATGGATCATCCTAGTAGTGTAAAACTTACCTCATAGACATTTATGAAGCTGAAATTTATGTTCTTATCAATAACCATACATGATTCTCACAATCTATGTAGGAATATAAAAGTTTATCTTCAATCATTGATGGATAAGTGGAATTAGTTATGACCAATCAAGGCTTTGACATATGATGTCTCAAGAAAATATAATTTTTAAATGAAGACAACATTGATATGGATTATAAATAATTTTTCTATGTATAAGACAGTGTTGAGTTTACGCATATATAAAAAACTAGCATATCCATATTGAATGATGTTAAACTTCCTTTTCATTATTATTATCACAGGAGGTTCTTTTCAAATCATCATCGATCTATAAATATCATAAAGGACATCTTGAAAGGTAAAGTTAAAAGGAATGTTACACCAATAATATTGTTGAGTGGAAAATTATATGATGAAGTTTCAAAGTATGAAGACATTGTTTTAGTTTTCATTCAAGAAAGCAAAAATTCTCTAGTTTTGGTGTCACTTATAACTAGGTTAAGTGAAATATTTTTTTGTGAGTTTTTTTATTAAAAGACTAATATCATCCGTCATAATTTGAATGTTATGCACATTAAAAAATATATATTTAAAAATACTTTTAACACGGTTATGGATATGAAATGAAAAATAAAACAAAATATAAAATCTAGATTGGATTTACCTTTGTATTGCTACTATGATAATATAGAGTTAATTAATGATAGGTTCTATGTTGCAAAGTCCAAAGCTATCTTCACCTTAGATAAATGAGCATAACTTTTTATTCTATGAATGGCTTAAAAGTTTGTACTTTTCTTATGGACATACATCAAATATAGCTAAATTGATAAATTTAAAGGAATGCAAATTATATAAAATAAAGAGTTATGATTGTCATGTGTTTATGTAAACACTCATTTCTATTGTTAAAACAAAACCTATGAGTCATGTTCTTATAGTTGAAGATGATAACAATGAAGTAATTGAGGGAGATAATGTCTTTCAAATTGATTAGTTAGTTTATCCATATTGAGTTGCTCCATCTACCAAGTTAGGAAATCCAATTTTGCATGTTATTGAGAATACTTATATTGAGGTTGATGTTGGTAAGTTAAATGTAATATTAAATAACAATGCAAATAGAGAAGTAGATGACGAGATCAACTGTAACTTCAATAAAGAAAATGATGTTATACATGATGATCGTTATAACCTATTTTTGGCCCCCCCATAGAAAAATAAGAAAATCAAAAAAATATTATTAAAAAATATAAACAATAAAAAAGGATGTCAACGCTCCCAAAAAAATAGGTAAAAATTGGTTGAGGAGGTTAAAAAATATAAAGATTAAAATTTGACAGTATTTTATTGACTGATGATAGCCCTATTGATAAAGAAAATTCAATTTAAGTAAGAAAAGTCCAAAATCAGATGTTTATTGACTCAATTAAATTTTATTGAAGGTTTAATTGAATTTATGGAGAGTTTGATTGCAAGAAAAATTGATTTTGGAGTCAATTTAGGCTTTAATTGGAAAAAATTAAAGTTTTAGAGTCAAATTATAATTTTTGAAAGTTAATTTGGTTAAATCCAGGACTTAATTGCATAAATATTAAAGTTTGATGGCCAATTAGGAACTTAACTGAAGAAATCCGAAACCAAGGATCAAAATGGAAAAGTCATGTAAGTGGAGGGGCTGGAATTAAAACCGGTCAAGGGCCCAATTGAAAAAATTAAATGTTTATTGCTCAATTGAGAGTCAAATTGTATAATATCAAGATTAAGGATCAAAGTAAAAAAGGTGATCAACTTTAGGGTCGCTGTTAGATTTTTAGTAGGGATGCAATTGCATTGTTTTTAAAATTAAAATTGCATTTTAGGACTTGATTGAAAAGAATTAAAAATTGAGGACCAATATAAAAATTGACATATTTTGCTGCCCTTTTATTTTAAATAAAATGGAGTGTTTCGACCAAAACATTGTTATTTTATGCACTATTTTTATAAAAAAAATAATTTTCTCCTCTGTTTCTCACTGACTTCCCTCCCCTCGATGACTTCGAATAGACACTAACACAATCCAATTTCCACGTGTGGAAGGGCTGGCAGCACAGTAGTCGCTCTAGCCACATCACCCTCCCCTATTTTTTCCTATAAAAACAGGGGAAATGAAAGAAAAAAGGACCCTGGGAGGATGACAAAAACCAAGAGAAAAAAAGGGAGAGAGATTGAACCCGAAAGAGAGACAGAGAACACAAGAGAGCAAAGAAGGTCGGGGAGACCGAAAGAAAAAAACTAAAAGAGAAAGAAGAAGAACATAAGAAAAAAAAAAGAAAATAAAGAGAGATAGGGAAAGCAGAGGAAGAACCGGTGAAAGCCATCATCACTGGCACCGTCTCTGCCAGCTCCAACCACTATAAACGACAGCAACCGTCGCCTTTCACGCCAGATACTCTTCTCTCCTTCCCTTTGCTATTTTTCTGTTTTCAGCCATTTGCATGCAGAACGTGAGCGATTCACATTCTGCAACAAGATAAAATAATTGGTAGTTTATTGTGCTATGCACAGTAACCAGCCAATGATAATATAATGGGCTAACCTTGACCCATTTTGCATATTAGGTCGGTGCTAGCCCATTTCTTTTTTTTTTTTGGGATGGTGCTAGCCTGTTTTATTTTATATTGGGTTGGAGCCGACTTGTTTCATTTTATGTGGGGTCAGAGCATACTCGTTTCATGTCGGGCCGGTGTCGACTCGTTTTCATATCAGGCTGGTGTCAGCCTGTTTTGTTGTATGTTGGGTCGATGCTAGCCCATCATTTTTATGCTAGGTTGTGTTGGCCCATTTCAAATAAATACACCATAAAATACAAACTCAGTATCAAAATATCCAGTTTTCGTCAAAACTTGCAAAAATACAAAAAAATGAAAAAGAAATGTTTTTGTGCATACGACCAAGTGTCTCAAAGCTAAAAAAAAATCATATTGTATTTTTCATATACCAAAAATAATATTTTAGCATGCATTTGGGATTTAATAACCAGTTTATCAAAGTTAAGAGAACATAGGCCAAAAATTAAAAAGCAACAAATTTTTTTTTCATCGCTTAGTATCTGGGGTATGACATTACACGTAATGTATATTCTGGATATTTAATTTATTATTTTGACAAAAAAACAATTAGGTTTAACTACATTTTAAGATAAGAACATCCTTATTGAGGAGGACTTTTCTTGAACTTTAGGCAAAGTAACAATTAAAAAACCACAAAACAAGACTTTAGATTTTAGATTTTATTAGACAAAACAATATAGCCTACCTTAGGTAGGGCGTATTTGGGATGCAAATACCTTTTTTTATGCAACCAGTCTCCGTACCCGATCTCTGAGACTAGTTAGGATTTTAGTGACCAGAATATTAGGTAGTTACTCCCATTCTAATTTTTCACTAATTAGAGACAAGAAGTCCTTGTCTCTTTATATTTTTTCAGAAATACACCATTTCCATCTTTTCCTGGATAGTGAACGATCGTCACGACGCTGCCACGTGCGACAATGGTGATGATAAAAATATGAAGAAGGATTCTGATTAAAAAGAGTTGAATTGATTTAGTTGTGATCTTAATCATTGCACATATAGTTTCTATTGTGATTGTGGGTTTATTGTGAGAAATTATTAGTTTGAAAATGCTTGTTATTATTATTGTTGTTGTGTGTTTAGCGGGAGAATTGTTATGGAAAAATGATGGAAATGGTGTTCTAATTCTTGGCTAGAAAATGGAGAGTTATCATGGGTTTGTTTTGGGGATTATAACAACTAAACCAAAAAAAAAGTAAAAACATAGATGAAATAAAAAGAAAATTTCATCAATAATAACTATAATTTTGACATCGTTCTAGAACTTTTGATAAAACTTATAGAATGTTTAGGATTTCATGACAAGACCAGCAATAAAATATGTTGACAATAATTTTGGTGCCTATGGAGTTTTCAAATGGAAAATGGTTATAAAATATAATTTTTATACATGAATATTTCATCATTGATTTTGTTATTAATTTCATTACTGATGAAAATATTGAGAGAAAAAAACCTGAAAAGATATTTTTTGATGATTTTTTTTATTGAAAATTCAGATGGCAATAAAATTACTGATTGAATTTTATCTAAACACTAATAAAATATTCTGTAAGTGTTTTTTTAATTTTATAGTAGTGATTTTCTTTATTTTTCTCCATTGTTCTTGGTTTCTTTTTCCTACTTCACTCAAGATATTGAATTTGATTAGAACTTTACTAATTAGACCATTCTTTTTGTATTTAAACAACACTGTAAACTATTTTTCAGAAGAGAATAAATGAAATAAAGATTTATTAGATATTATCAATGCTTTATCTACAATTAAGAGGTGTAACTTTATGGATTAAGAATCTTATTTTATTTCTCTACAGTTTAGGATCCTAAAACTTTAAAGATTGAAAACTCTATCCATGTTATATGCCGAGTCAGCACCCTCGACATGAACTTGATGCACTATGAAAAAATTAATAAATTCTCCTAAATGTTTACCCTAAAATCCGAATCTATGAAATAAATAAAGGAAAACACCAACTTTCGCAGAAATTATAACCACGCAATATGTTGTTCACAGCTGTGGTCTAGTCAGGTGGTCTAGTCAGGCCCCTTATATATATATATATATATACTTCCATTTACCCCACCACAGAATCTGAGGCAGCTGCATGATTTTCTATGGCATGCTTTTTGATACAATAAGCAACACGGTTGTTAACTCTACTCCCTAACACGTGGAGCTCCCCTTTCTTCCCCTTATTTTCAGCCTAAAATAATGCAAACCGAACGACCGAGCATAGACTTGCTGTTCTTTATCCATGTCTATGCCCAGGTGGAAATTAATACGAGCCAGCTAAAAAGTTGATAATCCTTTTTTACTACTTGCTTTGTTTGCGCGGAATCTCTCTAATTACTTTGTTCAATTAACTCTTTTCAACTTGTGGCATTTCCTGCATCAAGAAATTGACCAAACGACCTTATGAATGTTGGTCCCGGCTAACCGGAGGCTTAGGTGGGGTCAAGTTTCAACAACAATAAAAGAATCAACTCAGTATATTCTAGTAAAAAATTAGGTCAAAATCTATTGACTTGCTTTTTATTTTTTAATGATATTATCTTTTTACAAAATAAATAAAATTAAAAGCAATAACTAGTTACAGTGGGCCAGTGGCCATGTTACTTTGCAGCCACTACTAACAAAATGTGAAACGTTATAGCCTGGAGTGTTCTATAATGAAGGAGAAAGGGAAGGTCACTTTGAGTGAAACATAATTGTTTGATAGTTATAACCAAAAGGCATGGAAAACAACTAGAGAGCCTCCTTAACATATGAAGTAAATACAAGTAAAATATTTAAATAGATGGTTAGCAAGTGTTATTGACCATGCATCAACATTTGAAGCACCATGGATTTTTAAAATGAAAGAACAAAAGGAAAGGAACAGGTATGTTAATCAAGATAGTTGATGTTGAGAGTAAACAAATGATTCTTCAAACTCCAAAATTTTACTTGTAGGAGAAAGCTCTTGAAAAAAATGAGGGCTGAAGTGAAAAAAATAAAATAAAAGGAACTGACTTCATTATTAATACAAGTGCAACAAATTACCATATAGTATCATTCTTATAAGGATATCTTTAAGGGATGTATTAAATGGAAAGCCAAAAATAACATAAGTTAAATGTAATACATATATCAAATTATCAAATAATATTATTATTTTCTTTTCTAAATTTCTTCTTGGTATCAAAATAGGTCGATCATATATTGCTTTAAATATTAACTTCTGCTTTTTTAATTGGTGGCTTTATATTGTTCAACCACTTTAAAATACTTCGATTTCAGTCCTTTTCAATGTGTACCAAATATTTTATAAACTATTATTTTTTAATGATAAATCAACACATGATATGAAAAAATCTCAAGATAATATGGATGATCAAATGACATCCAAAGAATAAAAAAAAAATGGAGGTGCAAGATGATAAAGCCCTATAAGAGAATTGAGATTTTACATTAAAAGAAAGACATATGTTTTTGTACTTAAATAAGGTGATATAAAAGAGAATACACACACACACACATATATATATATATATATAGAGAGAGAGAGAGAGAGAGTTTTTTGATTAGTACTTAAAAGTGCATTTTTATCAAGGTTTGATATCATCATTTTATACTTAAAGTATCAATAACTCATTAACTAAAGTATCTTTTATAATAACAAGTCTGATATCATAAGGTACCTTTAATTTATGATAAATGTTCATCCTAAATGCAGACCTATCACATAAATAAAAGGATTGATTAATGAGTTGAAGTATTGAAATTGAAAAGATAAAGAGATGGTCAAGCTTAGAAGAGAGATGTTGATGCAGTTTAAACTGGAATACTGTTCGGTAATTAGGTCATATTTGAAGCTTAAATCTCAGATTTAGATTTACTTTATATGGATGAAAAGCTAAGATTTAGGCCTGAAAATTTCATGGGAAGTCAAGACTCAATTCTGTTGTTTGGAAGTCTAAATCTTAGCAACAATGTAGAAGTCTGAATCTATCTTGCAGCCTAGACACTGTTTAGTGTTCAGTCCATATCTCAAGTTCTAGAAATCTAAATGACCTCAATATTTTTTTTTTCCAGAAAGCTGAGATAATTTTCTAGAATTTCATGTGGAAGTCTGTTTCAAATTCTGATGTTATCAATGATGTTTTATTCAAACTAGAAGATAAGGATTGTTTCCAAATCAAGATGTAGCCACCCACTCATCAATTAATCATCAAATCAATAGTTCTTAATTTTATCCCATAAAAGGAGGCAGTTTTCATGCATTTAGGCATCTTGGTTTCCAGATCAAGATCATACTTTTGCTTTTTCTTTTTGTATTCTTGTAATTTTAAATTTTTACTTTCATTAATATCTTGTTTATACCTTTTATTTCATTTCCTTTACTTAGTTAACTTTTTTTATTTATATTCTTATCTTGTTTATTTATATTTCTCTCTTTCATTATGTTTAGCTAAGTTTATTAAGTCAAGGTGAAAAAGTTACACTAATAATGTAAGAATAAATATAGTATAAACTTATCATGCACTTTAATGCTTTAATATTTGATACTAACATGTTTTGTATTTGTTATCTTGTTCACTCTTAATACTTTGTTTGTTAAATAGTTAGTCTAGATTTATGTTATATAACACTTGGTACAACAATACTTGACACAAAAAATACTTGACACTTTCATAACTTAACTGTCTAGTGTAACCAATACTTGTGCTATAAAAGAAACTTGATTTGTTGTTAACATAAGTTATAATCATAAATGCCTAACAATATTTACAAGTATTAATATTATTCGAATAAGATAGCTAATGTAATCATGTTAACAATTTATAATTTGATTGCAATCTCCTTTGTATATGATTTTCAATTGAATAATAAGATTTTATACTATATTTATTTGAAATACCGTTAGTGGATCCTCTAACCTTGATATTTGTTGTTATTATTATTTAATCCTCACATTGATCTTCCATCGTAAAGTTCTCATGAACTTCTTCTCCTTTTTATTCTTCTTCTTTTATTACTATTACTATTATTATTCTTGTTGTGGTTGTATTGTTGTTACTTATAATTTATACAATTAATCTCCTTGTGGTTCGACCCCGGTCTTGTCAGGTTATTTATTATTTTGATACTCCTACACTTGGAAGAAAACATCAAGCTTTTGGTCATGTCATTCTTTTTAAAAAATGAGATGGAAAATAACCAAGGAGTTATTATAAGAAGAAGACATTGGTTTGATGAAGAATGAGCTCAAATAAAACAGCCACTTAAAAGCTAAATTATGAAAAAATATGTTTGGGAAGAGAAATGTAGCAGTAACCATAAAAAAAGAAAAATGGATAAAAATAGCTATGTTTAGAAAAATATAATTGTTGAAGAAAAGCAAATGAGGCTATAATAACAATAAAAATATTAGATATCAAACTCATGAATAAAAAACTATCATGAGTTTGAGGAGGCATGTTAAGGAAACAATTACGATAAAATTATTGTTTATGTCCTAATCAATAAAAAGAAAAATATCAAGAAATTAAACAACTCTAGTTGATTAATAAATTATTTCAATCATCTAATTAAAAGAGATGGTCAAGTATATTTTCTATTTATTTTATTTTACCCCCTTATTTTTCTTGTTATATGGCTATATAAACTCTACATGAGTTAAATGTGATACATATATCAAATTATCGAATAACAACATCCCTTTTTATTATAAATTTTTTTTATGAGTTTAGCGAGTTCACCCAAGTTGATTCAGGTTATTTTTTAGTTATGTTTTTTTTAATTTTAGTGTTAATACTAGATTGATTGAGAATTTTTTAAATTATCTTTAAACTCATCATATCAATAAGATCATATAAGATTATTAAAATAGTTGTGTATTAAATATATTTAAATATAATAGACTCTTCAAAATAATTTTTTATCATTAATCTTTCTAAAAAAAGGAATTATATTTATTCTATTCAAAAAATTATATTACCAATTTGATCTTTCTAAATAGCATCTCCAAGAAAAAAAATGCTCAATGAAAATAAACCTGAATTTTTTAAAATTAGATTGTTTTATAAACATCTAGAAATTTAACTTGAGCTTCTTGACCTGCATTGAAGGAGACCAGGTGGGCCCATACTAGTGGCCGACTTGGTTTGAGGATGGGTAGTTGTGCGTCGTTCATCATAGGCTGATTTTAGGGAAAGTCATGGCTAGCTCCAATCTCAAAGAAAGAGGTGTATAGATGACAGAGAGGACGTGTCAGTTACAGCAAAAAAATCCATGTGAAAAAGAGATGATAAGGAAGAGATTGAGAGAGAGAGAGAGAGAGAGATTCAGGCTAATGTTAAAGAGAGGAATGATGAGGAATGATGGTTTTTAGAGAGAGAATCGGGTTAATGTTAAAGGAAGGAATGATGGTTTTTAGATTGTTTATTAATTTTTTATTTTATTTTATTTTAAATTAGTTTTTTATATATCTAATTTTAAGGAATGATAATTTTTTTATTTTAGATTGTTAATATTAAAAATAAATTTTAAAAAATAAAAAATATTTTTTTTAAAATATTTCTAACCAATATTAAACGAGTTCTTGTTACCATGATAAAAAATAAAGTATTTTTAAATATTTTTTTAAATAATTGTTATTATTATTGTACTTTAATTATTTTTAAACAATAACATTATCATAGTGACAGTGGAGTATTTTTTTTCAATACCATGAAAATTCTATATAAAACAAATAAAAATATGTGTCAATCTCAAATCCATGAAAATTATGATATATAAATAAGAAACTAAAAAAATATTAGTGACCAACATATAAAATACTTTAATGAAAAAAATATTTGTAAAATCAAATATTAATTTAATGATGGGACAAAAATAGATACTTATAAAATTAAATATCAAGTTAATAAGAAAACTTTCCTTGAGATTGTGATAACTCTATTAAAAAGGAGTTGAAATAAATTTTGAAACTTAATTTCTAATTAACTTAATATTAAAAGGTGAAAATAAAAAAAAAATGAAAAAAATAAAAAAAAATCTTTTTCAACCATAGAAAAAAAAGTCAAAATAAATAATAAAATTCAATTTCAAATAAACTCAATATTAAATAATAAATTAAAAAACAATAATAAAAAAAGTTAAAACAATATTATTGGAGTGAATAATGGTTTGTAAGGCACAAATATAATGTAAAAGGATGCAATCGATAATAAATCTCATTTATCAACAAATCTAATTTTTGAAGGATTATATCAGGAAAAAAACTAATATTGAATGATAAAAATAAAAAAAAAACTAAAAAAACATGATTGCAATGAATAATGGTATGTGAAACAATTAACTAAATGTCAAAGAATGGAAAAAAATCAAATATTAAATTATAAAATTAAAAAAATTGATTAAAAAAAAAACAAAACAATATAACTAATTATAAAAAAATTGGGAGACAGTCAACTAAATATTATAAGATAAAAATAAAAATAAAAATTAAATAATAAATAATTAAATTAAAAAAAAATACAATAAATAATGTTAGGAGAGGTATCATCCAAAAATAAAATCAAATGGGATTTCAATAATGAAATTAAAAAAAAAAAAAGAACAAGCAGTTGAAAAAAATAAAATAAAAAAATCAAACCAAGCACGATTTGAAGAACTAAATTGAAGAAAAATATTATGATAAAAAATTATTGTAATGAATAATATTTTGTTAATAATAAATATATAATTCAAAGATTAAATAATAAAAAGAACAATTGAATGTGAAAGTTGTGGTTGGCAATAAACGTGTCAGAATCTTCATTATCCACTAACTTGCTTGTGGGCTGCACCTTCTTGTTTCTGCGAGCATCTTATGCAAAACAATATCTTCTTCTATAATTAATTGTTAAAGGAGGAGTATCGAGAATCCCATATAATTCTTTCCTTAAATTAATTTATAAATACTGGGATGCCAAGCACATGCTAATGTGGACATTCTCAGATCGCCTCTCATATCTTTATTTTACTTTAATTTTTTATTTGTTGTTAAGAAAATCAGTTAAAAGACATTTTAAAATTATATATAAAATTTGTATCTTAGTTTTTAAATTCGGTTTAGGATTGTCGTGTTAAGGAGTCGAGTCCCGAGTCATTCTAGTTGACGAGGATGAAGATAAAAAAATTAAAAAATATTAAAATTAAAATTAAAAAATAATCTTATGATATAGGATATATAAATTGCTCTGAATTATAATATTGGGCAGGATAAGAAAAAAAAAAAAGTTTTAATTACCGGTTCATTGTACCATCACCATGAATTTGAAAAGGAAAAGAAAGGAAAAGAAAAGGAGCAGCACAAAAAAGTAAATGATATTATCTGAATCAATTCAAATCTATCCATACCTTTGCTCTCATCCTTGCATCTAAAGCTTTGGCACTAAAAGACATCGCAAAAGACAGAAAAGCAGAGCGTGAGCGAGAAGTTCAGCAAGACATGGTTGATGGGAAGGTGAGAAACGATCGATTATAATGCAAACCAAAATGCATAGGTTGTAACCTAACTTCTTCGATAACCTTCTCTTTTCGACGCAACAAAAATGCGTATGAAAAAACAAGTAAAAAAAAATAGATTGAAAATTATAGTTATTGATTAGTATTTAAAAATATATTTTTATTAATATTTTATATTATTATTTTGTATTTAAAGCATTAATAACTCTTTAACTAAAGTATATTTTATAATAACATATCTAATAATATAGAATACTTTTAATTTGTAGTAAATGTTTATTTTAAATGCAGGCCTATCACATAAATAAAAAAAATTAATTGATAAGTTTAAGAACTGAAATTGAAAGGACAAAGATATGGCTAAATTTAGAAAAGAGATGCTGGTGCAGTCCAAACTGGAATACTGTTCGATAATTAGGTCATATCTAGAGCTGTAGATCTCGGATTTAGGTTTACTTTATATGGATAGAAAGGTAAGACATAGGCCTATAATTTTCATGGAGCTCAAGATTTGAAAAAGGTCATTTTTAAGTCTAAATTGTAGCAACAATGAAGAAGTTCAAATCTGTCCTGCGGTCCGAATATTGTTCAGTATTTGGTCTATATTTGAAGTTCTAGAAGCCCAAATGATATTAATTTTTTTTTCTAAAAAGTTAAGATAATTTTCTAGAACTTTTATGTTTTCAAGTGATTCTAATTCTGACGTTATCAATGATGTTTTGGACAAACAAGAGAAGATAAAGATTGTCACCAAGTCAA
>NW_011500286.1:136756-141742 GCF_000495115.2 Populus euphratica
GAACCCATATGGTATAACCTACACTTGTGCTATGAAAGGAACTTGATTTGTTGTTAACATAATTTGTAATCCTGAATGCCTGAAAAGATTTACAAGTATTAGCATTAATCGAATAAGATAATTAATGTAATCATGTTAACAATTTATAATCTGATTGGAACCTCCTTTCTGTGTGGTTTTCAGTTGAATAATAAGAGTTTATACTATACTTGTTTGACATACCATTAGTCAATATGGCTTTTGTTAAAAGTTTAGGAAAATTAAATTAATAAGTAATAACAATTAGGGTATTAATTGATCTCTTTATTTCTATAATTAAATAAATATTAGGATGTTATTTAGGTACCAATTACATTTTCTCTTTCAATTTTATGGTTTAGTTAATAATTAGGATTTAGTACATATGTTTCAACATATGAAATATTTGATAGTTATTAGATTATAAATTTATTTTTAATAAATAGTTGAATTTTTTATTGATAGTTATAGTATTAATAATTGTTATGTATTTATTTTAAGGTGACAATCTTTGTTAATCTAATAAAATATTGTTATCAATATTTTATATAGATTCTATAAATAATGAATAATTGTTTTTGGATGTATCGAGAATCATATGATGGATTCTATAGTTAAGATTATTTTTATTTATTTTGTACTTTCAAATCCAAGGAGCATTAGTGAAGATGAAGTTATATATCCATGTGTGAAGTGTAAAAATAAAAATTTTCACTATAAAGATATTGTGATGATGTATCTACCTAAAAAAAAAAAGTTTGTTGAGAAATACTTAAAACTGATTTACACATGAAAAACCCTATGTTCTTAATAAAACAATGTTAAAAAAGATAGTTGACTCGACATCTAGTTTTAACAATATAAAAGGGTTTATGGAGGATAATATAAATCTTTGTAAGAGTATGATGATGAATACAATAAAAATAAATTAGGATTATTCAAGTGAACATCTCTTTAGATAAAGAATTGAATATAGATCTAATTAGGTTTTTTAAACTTATGACATATTCTGATAAACCATTATGAGACAAATGTGTAACTCATAGTAAATTATCAATCATTGTATAAGTGTTTAACATCAAGTCAAATTATAGATCGAGTGAGGTCAGTTATGATTGAATCCTTAAATGATGGAAAAACTTGTTACTTGAAAGGAATAAACTGAAAAATAATTTTTATATTATAAAATACATGATGAAACCTCTTAGATTAATATGTACCCAAACTTTTGCATGTTATACTATGGTAAGTATGTAAATTTTATCAAGTAAAAATCTTGTTATAATGCTTGATACAAAACCAATAGTGGTAGGAGAACACTTATCTCATACAAACATTAAGATCCTTTCTAATCAGTTCTAGGTTGCAAATATTACTTAAGTCTTCAAAGACTATTAAACACATAATATAACATCATTCATATGACGAGGTGGATGGAGTCATGGTGCACTTTTTTATTAGTAAAGCTTGAAAGCAGTTCAATAAGGTGCATCCTGATTTTTTAATAGAGTCATGGAACATACGACTCAACTACACACATTATTCACGTTAATGGATCATCCTAGTAGTTTAAAACTTACCTCATGGACATTTATGAAGCTAAAATTTATGTTCTTATCAATAATCATACATGATCCTCACAATCTATATAGGAATATAGAAGTTTATCTTCAATTATTGATTGATAAGTTAATCAGTTATGACCACTCAAGGCTTTGACATATGATGTCTCAAGAAAACATAATTTTTAAATGAAGACAAAATTGATATGGATTATAAATAATTTTTCTATGTATAAAACGGTGTCGAGTTTGAGCATATATAAAAAACTAGCTTATCCATATTGAATGATGTTAAGCTTCCTTTCCATTATTATTATCACAGGAGGTTCTTTTCAAATCATCATCGATCTATAAATATCATAAAGGACATCTTGAAAGGTAAAGTTAAAAGGAATGTTACACCAATAATATTGTTGAGTGGAAAATTATATGATGAAGTTTCAAAGTATGAAGACATTGCTTTAGTTTTTGTTTAAGAAAGCAAAAATTCTCTGGTTTTGGTGTCACTTATAACTAAGTTAAGTGAAGTATTTTTTTGTGAGCTTTTTTATTAAAAGACTAATATCATCCGTCATAATTTGGATGTTATGCACATTAAAAAAAATATATTTGAAAATATTTTTAACACGATTATGGATATGAAATGAAAAACAAAACAAAATATAAAAGCTAGATTGGATTTACCTTTGTATTGCTACTATGATAATATAGAGTTAATTAATGATAGGTTCTATGTTGCAAAGTCCAAAGCTATCTTCACCTTAGATAAATGAGCATAACTTTTTATTCTATGAATGGCTTAAAAGTTTGTACTTTTCTTATGGACATACATCAAATATAGCTAAATTGATAAATTTAAAGGAATGCAAATTATATAAAATAAAGAGTTATGATTGTCATGTGTTTATGTAAACACTCATTTCTATTGTTAAAACAAAACCTATGAGTCATGTTCTTATAGTTGAAGATGATAACAATGAAGTAATTGAGGGAGATAATGTCTTTCAAATTGATTAGTTAGTTTATCCATATTGAGTTGCTCCATCTACCAAGTTAGGAAATCCAATTTTGCATGTTATTGAGAATACTTATATTGAGGTTGATGTTGGTAAGTTAAATGTAATATTAAATAACAATGCAAATAAAGAAGTAGATGATGAGATCAACTATAACTTCAATAAAGAAGAAGATGTTGTACATGATGATCGTCATAACCTATTTTTAGGCCCCCCGTAGAAAAATAAGAAAATCAAAAAAATCAAAAAAATATTATTAAAAAATATAAACAATAAAAAAAGGATGTCAGCGCGCCCAAAACAATAGGTAAAAATTAGTTGAGGAGGTTAAAAAATATAAAGATTAAAATTTGACAATATTTTATTGACTGATGATAGCCCTATTGATAAAGAAAATTCAATTTGAGTAAGAAAAGTCCAAAATCAGATGTTTATGGACTCAAATAAATTTTATTGAAGGTTTAATTGAGTTTATGGAGCGTTTGATTGCAAGAAAAAATGATTTTGGAATCAATTTAGGCTTTAATTTGAGAAAATTAAAGTTCTGGGGTCAAATTATAATTTTTGAAAGTTAATTTGGTCAAATCAAGGACTTAATTGCATAAATATTAAAGTTTGACAGCCAATTAGGAACTTAACTGAAGAAATCCAAAATCAAGGACCAAAATAGAAAAGACATGTAAGTGGAGGGGCTGGAATTAAAACCGGTCAAGGGCCCAAATGAAGAAATTAAATGTTTATTGCTCAATTAAGGGTCAAATTGCATAATATCAAGATTAAGGATCAAAGTGAAATAGGTGGTCAACTTTAGGGCCGCTGTTGAATTTTTGGTAGGGATGCAATTGCATTGTTTTTAAAATTAAAATTGCATTTTAGGACTTGATTAAAAAAATTAGAAATTGAGGACTAATATGAAAATTGACATATTTTATTGCATTTTCCTTTTAAATGAAATGGAGCATTTCGACCAAAACAATGTCATTTTATTCACTATTTTTTATAAAAAAAATAATTTTCTTCTTTATTTCTCACTGACTTCCCTCCCTTCGACGACTTTAAAAAGACACTTACACAACCCACTTTCCACGTGTAGAAGGGCTGGCAGCACAATAGTCGCCCCAGCCACGTCGCCCTCCCTTGTTTTTTCCTATAAAAACAGGGGAAATGGAAGAAAAAAAAATTTAGGAGGATGACCGAAACCAAGAGAAAAAAAGGGAGAGAGATTGAACTTGAGAGAGAGATAGAGAACACAAGAGAGCAAAGAAGGTCGGGGAGACTGAAAGAAAAAAACTAAAAAAGAAAGAAGAAGAACAGAAGAACAAAATAGAAAAAAAAAAGAGATAGGGAAAGCAGAGGAAGAACCGGTGAAAACCATCATCATCGACACCATCTTTGCCAACTTCAGCCACCACAAACGACAGCAACCGCCGCCCTTCATACCATGTACTCTTCTCTCCTTTCCTCCTTTGTTTATCTATTTTTAGCCATTTGCATGCAGAACATGAGCAATTCACATTCTATAGCAAGATAAAATAATTGGTAGGTTATTGTGCAGTTTCCAGCCAATGATAATATAATGGGTCAGCCTTAGCCCATTTTGCATATTGGGCCGGTGCTGGCCCATTTTGTTTTGGGTTGGTGTTAGCCCATTTCATTTTTTTCTGGGTTGGTGCTGGTCTGTTTTATTTTATATTGCATTGGAGCCGACCTATTTCATTTTATGTTGGGTCAGAACATACCCGTTTCATGTCGGGCCAGTGTTGGCTCGTTTTCATGTCGGGCCAGTACGGGCCTGTTTTGTTGCATGTTGGGCCGGTGCTGGCCCATCATTTTTATGCTAGGTTGTGTTGGTCCATTCTAAATAAATACACCATAAAAATATAAACCCAGTATCAAAATACCCGGTTTTCATCAAAACTTGCAAAAATACAAAAAATTGAAAAAGAAATGTTTTTGTGCATACGGTCAAGTGTCTCGAAACTAAAAAAAATCATATTGTATTTTTCATATACCAAAAACAATATTTTAGCATGCATTTTAGATTTAATAATCAATTTACCAAAGTTAAGAGAACATAGACCAAAAATTAAAAAGCAACAACAAAAATTTTTATCGCTTAGTATTTGGGGTATGACATTACACGTAATGCGTATTCTGGATATTTAATTTATTTTTTTGATAAAAAATAGTTAGGTTTAACCGTATTTTAAGATAAAAACCTCCTTATTAAGGAGGGTGATTGATACTTAAAAGTGTATTTTTATCAAGGTTTTATATCATCATTTTGCACTTGAAGTATCAATAACTCCTTAACTAAAGCATGTTTTATAATAACATATCTAATAATATAAGATACCTTTAATTTATGATAAATGTTCATTTTAAATGCA
>NW_011500286.1:142630-164069 GCF_000495115.2 Populus euphratica
TATTATTATTATAGTTATTGTTGTTATTGCTATTATTGTTGTTTATAATTTGTACAATTAACCTCCATGTGGTTCGACTCCGGTCTTGCCGGGTTATTTATTACTTCGACACTCCTGCACTTGGGAGAAGACATCAATCTTTTAGTCATGTCAGAGGGCTTGTCTTGAACTTTAGACAAAGCAACAATTAAAAAACCACAAAACAAGACTTTAGATTTTATCAAACAAAACAATACAGTCTACCTTAGGTAGGGTGTATTTAGGGTGCAAATATCTTTCTTTTACATAACCAGTCTCCGTACCCAATCTCTAAGACTAATTAGGGTTCCTAGTGACTAGAACACTAGGTGGCGACTCTCATTCCAATTTTTTACTAATTAGAGACAAAAGTCCTTGTCTCTTTATATTTTGATAGAAATACATCATTTCCATCTTTTCCTGGATAATGAATGATCGTCGTGATGCTGCATACGCGCAACAATAATGATGATAAAAATATAGAGAAGGATTCTAATTAAAAGGAGTTGAATTGATTTAGTTGTGATCTTTCATTGTGTAACAAAATTGAAAATATGTAAGACATTTGTTGGTGTTTTTTAATCATTATATTTATATTTGTTGGATAATTTTATTGTATATTTTTTTAATTTGTTTTTATTTTTTTGAATCATTGAAAATATAGTTTTTGTTGTGATTGTGGGTTTATTGTGATAAATTATTGGCTTAAAAATGCTTATTGTTGGTATTGTTGTTGTGTGTTTAGTGGGAGAATTGTTGTGGAAAAATGTGGAAATGGGGTTCTAATTCTTGGCTAGAAAATGTAAAGGAGTTATCATGGGTTTGTTTTAGGGATTATAACAACTAAACGAAAGAAAAAAAGTAAAAACATAGATGAAATAAAAAGATAATTTCATTAATAATAACTAAAATCTTGACATATATTCTTGAACTTTTGATAAAATTTATAAAAAGTTTAGGATTTTATGACAAGACCAACAATAAAATATCTTGACAACAATTTTGATGCCTATGGAGTTTTCAAATGGAAAATGGTTATAAAATATGATTTTTATATATGAATATTTTATCATTGATTTTGATTTTATTGTTAATTTTATTATTGATAAAAATATCGAGGAAAAAAACCTGAAAAGATACTTTTTGATGATTTTTTTTGTCAATAATTTTGATAGCAGTAAAATTATTGATTGAATTTTATCTAAATACTAATGAAATATTCTTTACGTGTTTTTTAATTTTATAGTAGTGATTTTCTTTATTTTTCTCCATTGTTCTTGGTTTCTTTTTCCTACTTCACTCAAGATATTGAATTTGATTAGAACTTTACTAATTAGACCATTCTTTTTGTATTTAAACAACACTGTAAACTATTTTTCAGAAGAGAATAAATGAAATAAAGATTTATTAGATATTATCAATGCTTTATCTACAATTAAGAGGTGTAACTTTATGGATTAAGAATCTTATTTTATTTCTCTACAGTTTAGGATCCTAAAACTTTAAAGATTGAAAACTCTATCCATGTTATATGCCGAGTCAGCACCCTCGACATGAACTTGATGCACTATGAAAAAATTAATAAATTCTCCTAAATGTTTACCCTAAAATCCGAATCTATGAAATAAATAAAGGAAAACACCAACTTTCGCAGAAATTATAACCACGCAATATGTTGTTCACAGCTGTGGTCTAGTCAGGCCCCTTATTTATTTATTTATTTATATATTTTTACTTCCCTTTACCCCACCACAGAATCTGTGGCAGCTTCATGATTTTCTATGGCATGCTTTTTGATACAATAAGCAACACGGTTGTTAACTCTACTCCCTAACACGTGGAGCTCCCCTTTCTTCCCCTTATTTTCAGCCTAAAATAATGCAAACCGAACGACCGAGCATAGACTTGCTGTTCTTTATCCATGTCTATGCCCAGGTGGAAATTAAAAGGCAACTACGAGCCAGCTAAAAAGTTGATAATCCTTTTTGACTACTTGCTTTGTTTGCGCGGAGTCTCTCTAATTACTTTGTTCAATTAACTCTTTTCAACTCGTGGCATTCCTTGCATCAAGAAATTGACCAAACGATCTAATGAATGTTGGTCCCGGCTAACCTGAGACTTAGGTGGGGTCAAGTTTCAACAATAATAAAAGAATCAACTCAGTATATTCTAGTAAAAAATCAGGTCAAAATCTATTGACTTGCTTTTTATTTTTTAATGATATTATCTTTTTACAAAATAAATAAAATTAATTGATATGAGTTAATTCAGAATACCTTATCTAATCTATGATACAAAATTTACTCGATGGAACTTAAAAAAAAGAGAGGATAATGATGAGTAACCTATTCTGTTGTTATTGTAAGAGAGCTAAAGAACACTTAAAGATAATGGCACGTCTTTAAAAAGCCCGTGTTGAGACCGGAGAGAGTCAAGCTCCATGTTTCATCTTTTCATTATATTTATTTTTATGAATTTATAAAATAAATATATTTTATAGTATTATAATTATAAATCAATGTTAGATAAATAATAAAAATTAAAAATATAATAGAACCAATATCTCATAAGAAAAAAAATTGTGTTAATAATAAAAAACTTAGAGACTGAATAAAATAATTTATAGTAACCCATAATATTTTATAAAAAAAGATATAGTACTTTCACTAAAAGATTTAGTTTTTTTATTAATAAAAAGAAAAAAAACATTACAAAGCTAAATTTTCTACCAATTTAATATTAAAAAAATTGACAATAATTTTGAAAGAAAAAAACTATAAGGAAAAACATTGTAGCAATTGACAATGTTTTACAAGGAAAACTATAGTGTTTTTCCCAATACAATTGATAAAAATAATTTTAGAAAGAATTATAAAAAACCATTTAGAAAAATACTTTAACAATCTATAGTGCATTGTGAGGAAAACAACAATACTTTTCATATACGATTTATTTTTATTGTAATTATAATTTTTAACCAACTCAATATTTTTTTTAAAAATCAACAAAGATAATTTTAAAAAAAATCATAAAAAAATATATGAAAAAACACTGCATCAATTCATAGTGTTTTAAAGAAAAAAATTGTAAGGCTAAATTATCAATTAGCTCAATATTAAAAAAATAAAATCGAGAGATAATTTTCAAAAAACAAGTAAGGACAAAAAAAACCATACTGGAAATGCTATAGCAATTAACAGTGTTTTGTATTGAAAGTTACAGTATTTTCTCACATGATTTAATTTTATTTATAATGACTTATAATTGTAATTCTCAACTATCTTAATATTAAAAAAATAAAATTGACAAAGATAATTTCTTTTTTAAATTATAAGAAAAATAAATTATGTGCAGAGACATTGTAGCAATCTATAATGTTTTACGAGGAAAGCTACAATGTTTTCTCCATATAATTAAAATTTATTACAAAGTTAAATTCTAACTAGCTTAATATTAAAATATCGAGAAAGATAATTTAAAAAATATTATAAAAAAACATAAAAGAAATTGAAAAAAAACCATGTGAGGAAAAATTATATCAATCTATAGTGTTTGTGAGGAAAGTTATAGTGTTTTCCCTTCATGATTTAACCATATTTGTATTTAGTTATAATTGTAATTTTTAACTTGTTTAATATTAAAAAAATAAAATTGATAAAGATAATTTAAAAAAAAACATAAAAAAACTATGTGGAAAAAAAATATTATAGCAATCCAAAATAATTTGCAGTTATAGTATTTCTCTCACATATTGTAACTATAATTCTTAAGTAGCTCAATATTAAAAAATAAAATATAAAAAGAAAATTTTAAAGAAAATCATTAAAAAAAATCACATGGAGAAACACTATAGCAATTAATAATGTTTTAAAAAACATTATAAAACTAAATTCTCAATCAGCTTAATATTAAAAAAATAAAATCAATAAATATAATTTTAAAAAATAAAAAATAAAATAAAAAACTATATAAAAAAATACCGTAACAATCCACAGCATTTCAAAGGAGAAAAATTACAAAGCAAAATTGTTAATTAGTTCAATATTAAAAAAATAAAATAAATAAAGATAATTTTTGGAAAAAAAATGGGGGAGAAAAGGTAAAAAAAGTGAAAAAAAAAATAAAAAAAAAGTGACAAAAAAAAAAGCAAAAAGGAAAAAAAGGAAAAGTACAAACAAAAAGTGAAAAAGAAAAAGAATGCATTGTGATTACTGTAATCAACAGTGTATTAAGAGTGGATAAACAATAAATTCCTCGTACCCTTTATATATATATATATATATATTGCTACCAAATGTATTATTTGTTTTTATATTTTAAAAAAATTTAAATTTTATTTTATTTTTTTAAATTAATATATGTTTAATATTTTTATTCTATTTTAATACATTATATTAAAAATAATTTTTTAAAAATAAAAAATAATTTTAATATATTTTTTTAAAATATTTTAAAAAACAATCAAAATCATACTCATACACAGTTTAACTAAGGCTTGAACATGCTGCAAAGTCAGAAGACCCATAATGACTCAACACTAATCCAACCAATTAAAATGGCTAAATCGTTTCTCTTTCATTTGGTAAAATCTATAGAAGTGGTAATTACTCGAGAAATGCATTATTAACTGCAAAATTAAAAATATACTCAAATAGAAAATCTTAATAGCTCAAAGTAGTAATATTTTTTTTAAAATATTTTTTATTTAAAAATATATTAAAGTAATTTTTTTTATATCAGTTCATGAAAATCATTATAAACCTTAAAAAACATTAATTTAATGATATATATTTTTAACCTATTTTAACTAAATTATGCTATCTAAAAATAAAATTGACCAAATTATACTTTCTAAAAATAAAATTGACCGGTGCTAGCTTGACAGAACTTTTTCAAACCAGGCTAGAAAGGAAAAACACCCGGGAAAGAGTCCTACGTGGCAAGATTCTCTCTCTCTAAAAAAGGCATTCTCTCTTTCTACCCTTTCTCTCCCTTTGGAAAAAAAGGCCAAGAGCCTTTGAGCTTCCTCGTTGCCGATATATATTCCCTCCCTAAAACCAAGCTAAACTCCTTACATTGAGATAAAAATCTTGTTAATTTAGAGCCCATTTATTTGTTTCTTTCTTTTCTTTGAATTAAAAGATAATCACCAATCTCCTCAGTTTTGCTTCTTCCAAATTCTTGCCTTTCTTCCCTCTTCGAAGTTGTTTCATTGTTTTGCTTCTCGCTCTCCTTAATGCATATACTTGATGCCCGTTTTCTGCATTTCTGCTCATCTTTTTACCGCATCCTTGCTTAAAAGAACAACCCCAGAAAACACAAACGAAAAGATAAACAAAAGCAAACAAGGATTGATATTGGTTTTTTTGACATAATCTTTTTTTCTTAAAAAAAAGACATAATCTTTTTGTCTCTACAAGATTTTTTTTTTTTTGTGATTTGTTGAAGGCGATCTTTTTGTCTCTACAAGATTTTTTTTTTGTGATTTGTTGAAGGCTTATAGAGATCAAAATGTTTGACGGGCTTACAAAGTCCAAGTTTTATACAAAATGGTAGTTTGAAATACCTGGTTTTGTTTTTGTCTTTTATTGTTTCTGTTTTATAGATGCTGCTCTGTTTTGCTGATTGATATTGGTTGGTTCATTTGTTTTTCTTTGTTGATGCAGCAAGACATTGGTAAGGATGACGAAGACACGTCTTGACGTCTTAACGAAGAAGAAGAACAGTGTCATAATGTACTTAAAGAATGATATGGCTGATCTCATCAGAACTGATCTTGCTTACAACGCTTTCTGCAGGGTTAGTTTTTTTCTTTCGATTTTATACATCAAATGGACAAAGTGAATTTGATTTTCCGTAGGTTTTCTATGATGTGGACGCCTGAGTTTTTGTTTCTTAAAGCCATTAATTAGCACATTTCCAATCACGTTCTGTAATTGTCAAGAAATCACTTTCTTTATGGGTTTATCTGTTTTTGTTTATATCAGTCATCTGCAAAAACCCAGCTGTTTATTTTGGTTATGGAACCTTTTCCGTTGTTTTCTTCTGTAGGGAAAAAACATGGCATCCTTGCAAGATTTCCAAGGCACATCTCTCCATGACGTTTTCTAGTATAGTAATAAACTAATAATAAATCTTCGTGGGACCTAATTTGTCGTCGCTTCATGCTTTCCATTAATCCAAATGCACCTTCTTGAAAGTCCTGTGCAATTTAGCTGATAAACTCATGTTTCTTAAAAATAAAAATATACTCTTTGACAACAGACACAGGCAGATGAAGTCTTCATGTCCTGAGTATCAGAGCTAATGATTTCTTTTGCGTGATGATGCAGGCAGAAGGGCTTCTTGCTGAGCAAAACATGTTAACCTGTTACAATTTCATTGAGCTGTTCTGTGGCTGTATCTCAAGCAATCTTTCACTCATCAACAAACAGAAGTATGAATTGCTATTCAACATGATTTCGACTACTCATTTATTGTTTATCAATTCTTTTCTTTTGCATCAAGTATCTCTCTCTCATTCTATATGGCATGCAACCAATTAGAACAAATGTAAATTGCCGACGCAGTCATCTAAGGAAAAAAAAGGAAGAACAACACCAAATTGTTTTCAAGGAATGGTAAGGAAAAGCACAGACCCGGAAAGCACATTAATTCATGCGTGGTAGCCGTAACCTACTGCTAGTAAAGCTCATGAAGTTGACTCCTGACCACAGAGCTATGCATCTTACCTTACCTCTATCAAAACCTCGAGGAGTCCTAATTTTTCTGCCAGTTTCTAATGTATTTATACCAGTAAACACAGGTTACAAGGGGTGGTAAGAGCTAACACCATTTAGGAAAATGGCCTCAAGAAACGGCAATATTGGTGAAAATACTGGCTGTGACAACTGAAAATTAATACAAGAAGGAACCTTAGTTTCGTGTCTTCAAGTTAACTGTTGGAGGAACTACGAGACTTTAGTTTTCTGTATGCTATTATGATAACCTTAGTTTCGTGTCTTCAAGTTAACTATTGGAGGAACTACGAGACGTTAGTTTTCTGTATGCTATTATGATAGTGTTGTGAGACCTTAAGCTAATTCATTTTCAGATGTTTGGCTTTCGAAACTTTTCATGCTCGATCTCGGGTTGCATTTTCAAATCAGCTGTTTTTAGCATGTCACTCACACGTCTTCTTCTACATTCCTTTTCTGATTCAGGGAATGCCCCGAGGAATGCAGAGAAGCTGTGCAGTCTCTAATATATGCTGCAGCTAGATTTTCTGAATTCCCAGAACTACGAGATCTTCGATCTGCATTCATTGGTAGATATGGACCTTCTCTTGAAGCATTCGTTAACAAGGAGGTCATAACAGATAGCTCCTCTGCATTATTTTATCTTTCAATGGGATCATATTGGTTTTTCGTTCTGATGTGGCTGATTAATGATGTGCAGTTTGTTGAGATGTTGAAGCCAAAGTCTACCACAAAGGAGATTAAGCTTCAATTAATGCATGAGATAGCACAAGAGTTTTCCATAGAATGGAATGCAAAGTCTTTGGAGCAGAAACTCTTTAAACCACCCCCATCTCAACAAGTAAGCTTCCCTGACTATCCCAATTACTATTTACCCATGCTGAAAGGGAAATCGATAGGATTCTGGGAATGGAGTGTCAAAATATCTTGGCTGCTAATTAAGATTGTTGCTTGTGTCTCTGACCAAATTTCCTTCAAATAATGATTATTGGACACTAAAAGCCATACTGCATGAAAGCATTTGAAGATCTAATATCCAGATGATAATTAGAACGAGAATGACTTTTTTCTGCAGGACCGTCATAGGCATGAACCTTTACCCAGTACTCGTAATGATGTACACAAGCTGAAGGAAAGCAAGCATGATGCGTTTACAAAAAAGAACAGCTTGAATGATGATGATGATTACATATGGGAAAAGAACAATGATGATGCTTCAACAAAAAGAGTCAGCCATGACTTGGGCAACAGTGTGAATGACACGAAGGAGGATACCTTGCTAAAAAGAGATGAAAGGATTTTCAAATATCAAGGAAGGAAGAATGTCAGTGATGACAGATACAAGCTGCAAAGCAGCAGTGAAGATGATGTTTTTTCAGTCAGCAGGAGAGATAGCACTGACCAAGATACCACACTAGCTAGTTCGAGTTCAGTTGGAAGTGTTTCAGAGGATGAAGTAGATAGCAAGAAGCCTATTTCCTATAGGTTTACTACTCCCCCGTACCGCAGAACAATAGTTGAGAAAGAAAGCAAGATTGAAGAACCCCTAAAATCAAGTGATAAAATTGCTGCGGAGGAAGCTAATCATGCAGACGATTCGACCAATGAAACCAAGCCAAAACCAAGATCAGTCCGAAGGAGGCCATTGAAGCCACCACCAGGGCACACAAATTTTGGCAGTATTGAAAGACCATTGAAGCCACCACCAGGTCGTGAAAGAGTTGGCAGTATTGAAAGGGATGAGTCTGCCAGTATTAATTCAACTGCAATGAAGCAAGAAGAGCCTAGACGAGGTCTTAGAATCTTTCTAAAAGATGATGATGATGATGATGATCAAAGGGATGGAAAAGAAAAGGAAATAGATGGACTTTTGATGCATTATAGTAAGAATGACTCACCTTATGAACCGAGCAAGTTGAATCCATATACAAACCCTCCTTCAAGGAAAATAAGTGATGATTCTTGTAAAAGCACGAGGCACAGAAATGCAATATCTGAGTTACCTCTTCCACCTGGGAGAGCAACAAGCCCGCGAGAACCAGGAACTCAAACAGGCGCAGCAACAAGGCTTGGTCGAGCTGTTTCAGCACAGCCAGAGAAAATGACTGGTCGATTGCATCCCAACCTCCCAGATTATGATGATTTGGCAGCTCGGATTGCGGCTCTTAAGGGAAGATAAAAAGATTTCATTGGGCTCTTAAATAGCTTACTCAGCATTCTTTCTATACTTTAAAACGCAAAAAAAAAAAAAAAGAAGGGTAAACTTGCACTCTTCTGGAGTGTCTACTCATAGGTGAGGT
This sequence comes from Populus euphratica, assembly GCF_000495115.2. Classification (NCBI taxonomy): domain Eukaryota; kingdom Viridiplantae; phylum Streptophyta; class Magnoliopsida; order Malpighiales; family Salicaceae; genus Populus; species Populus euphratica. The sequence continues at coordinate 151,686 of NW_011500286.1, forward strand.
GCTCAGAATTAGTAGTTTTACTTTCTAACCATTTGGTTCCTTAAAATTTGTTTACACTCTAAAAAATGTCAAAAAAGATGCAGATTCTAATGCATTCATGATACGTTTAGGTTCAGATTGCTTTTTCCATGCCTTTCTTGATCTTGGACATTGAAGTGCTTCTCTAATCTTACTAGCAGCAAGTGTGTGCGTGTGTTTTTTTTTTATTTTCATGCTTCGCTTTTGTAGAATGTAACAGTTGATTAGTGTAATTTTCTGATTTAATATGCCAAAAACAATTTTCTACGACATATATGTAAATAGCCCATAGGTTAACAATTTGTTGAATAGCCAGGTCATTATGGGATGTGCCAGTTAAGGGGTAAGATTTTCACTCCAACTACTCAGCAACAATCTATCCTTCACAGATTTAATTTATATTTTTAAATTATTTTAATATACTAATGTTAAAAATAATTTTTTAAAAATAAATTATTTTAATATATTTCTAAATATCCTCTTAATCTTAACACTGATTCAATTGTGTTTATGCAAGTCTAAAGTATTTCATATCTCAATGAAGATTTCTCACCCTCTCACTCCTCATTGTAATACAAGCAGAACACACCAGAAAATATGTAATGCACAACAACTTACATTAATCCTTCTCCCCTACTTTTAATAACTCAACAAAGGCATACGCAAGTCTTACATTTTGTGCACAATAAACCTTTTGTCTACAAGGTATTGCATAGTACTGCATGACATATTTTACAGTGTTCTTGTAGAAAAACTGTGGAAGTTCATATGAAAACTCTCCCCACTTCTTAGCAAGCGGGGCAGTTCACTACAAGTTCTCCATGAACTTGGTAGTTTTGAAGACATGTTCAACCATGTCCCACGCCAGTTACCAACTCGCCCATGATCTGGCTATTTTTCTCCTACAACTAGACACTACTGTTGCAACTTCCTTGGATGCCAACTGTCAAGCCAACTGGCCACCTTCCTAACACCACTGCTGCTACTAAAGTTGAGTTTTAATTTAGAATGGTGCAGTTTAATTAGTTAGATATCGAGTTTGTTTTTTAGAAATTATCAGTTTGAGTTTCATAAATTTGAGGATTACTAAGATTCATATGATCATTAACTTTAAATCCCGTGGAATTAACTACTGTTGCAACTTCCTTGGATGCCAACTGGCCTCCTTCCTAACACCACTGCTGCTACTAAAGTTGAGTTTTAATTTAGAATGGTGCAGTTTAATTAGTTAGATATTGAGTTTGTTTTTTAGAAGTTATCAGTTTGAGTTTCATAAATTTCAGGATTACTAAGATTTATATGATCATTAACTTTAAATCCCATGAAATTAATTGAGACATGTATAAATTAACCTTGATTCTCGTATTAATGAAAAAACAGAAAAACTAGTTATGTTCGCCATGGATGGAGCAGTCCATCGCCCAGGCCTTTGTTCATACTAACATGGAACCACTGGTCACACAAATTGTTACACGCTCCCTAACAATTTCACCACTATACATGCGAGTTCCCAGCTTCTTGTGCAAATTTCAAGCAGTGTGTTCGCTGGTGCAACCTTGTTCTTTAAATTGTTACAAATCAATGTTTTTCTTGTACGAAACCTCTTGCAGGTTATGTTCCATTCACTAATAACTTGGCTCGCTGATTCTTTAATTTTATCTCAGCCAAAACTACGATGATCTAGGATTTTGACAACTTGCTCCTCTTTTAATTCCCGTTGTCTTCATAAAATAGTTACTAGTAGCTCACATGGAATGTAGGAGGGTTGTTTTATCCATTCAGGTAACTTTCAGCCTATATACCACTATCATCAATTTTTGGCACCAACCTGCAATGTGTTAAAGGGTATTTAAAAGTATGATTTGGTTGTTTTTTTAATTGTTTTTTATTTAAAAATATATTAAAATAATATTATTTTTAGTTTTTAAAAATTATTTTTGATATCAAGATATCAAAATAATCTAAAAATAAAAAAATATACAATTTGCTTCACGTTCACAATCTGCTTTAAGATATGTGAAGTTAACTTAAGTAACATGCGCCTTGCCAGCATGCAACAGGCTGGGATTGATTCCAGTAAACTTTTTCTTCATTTTCTTTTCCTCCTTCTACTTTGCCTTGAACTTTGAGAGGTTCCACCATATCCATCTCTAGGTTTGCCTTAAAATCCTATGTAGCTTGCAACCATCGACTTGTTTTTGTCGCAAGAATAATGTATTGCTTCTTAGCCCTTTCAATGTTTTCCATGACTGCCTATCATTTACTGGGCAATTCTCATCTTCCGGAACAAGTCCTATCAAGCCTTTGAGGGGCGTCAATCTCTCTAATGTCATTTCCATAGTCACGTGATTGTTTGGCATACGAATTTGGGTCACAAATCCTTATAAGCTTCGGAGCCCGAATACCCATCATTTTCATGAGGGTAAATTTCTCACTCAAATTTCTGCCTACCGTGCGTCAATCTAAGCCCTAACTACAGCCTCATGGAGGTTTTCCACACTCTCACTTGCTGTAAACAAGCGGAACATCATAACAATTTATGAGAATCCTCCCCAGCCTTTATTAAACTCAATAAAAGAATACACAAGTGTCCTTGTATACTGAGTTTTGAACCAGTCCGACTTGGCAGGTTGATTCGAAATTCGGCCGATCCAAAAATAGAATTGGACTGGATTGAAAAAAAATAAAAGAAAAAAAAATCCAATATGGCTCGGTAGATTGACCTGGTTAAGAACCGATTATAAACCCGTTGACTTTTTTTCTTTTTTTATCTTTTTTATTAAAACGACGTTCTTTTAATTTTTTTTTAAAAAATAAAATTTAACCCTGCTAATCCGGTGACCTGATCAAAACCCGAAACCAGGGTTTTGAATCGGACCAGCCACTAAACCGGTTCTTAAAACTATGCTTGTATATATTATGCGCAATAAACTTTTATGTGTGTTTGTTTTTATATTTTAAAAATTTTAAATATTTTTATTTTAAATTATTTTAATGTTCCATATTAAAAATATATTTTTAAATAAAAATATTTTAAAAACCAATTATCACCATCTTCTTGGATAATTTTTCAATCTTGTGTATATAAAATGAATCTCACCAAATTTTTTAAATGAGATATGGGGGATATTAAAGTATTTGGATGATTATCAATATTTACTTTATAGGAACACGCACAGTTTCTAAGTTTATCAATATTTACTTTATAGGAACACGCCCTGTTTCTAAGTGTTTTAAAAATATTTTAAAAATATTTTTTATTTTAATATAATATTTTTTTAGTATTTTTAATTATTTTAATATATTGGTAATAAAAATAAATTTTAATATATTATTAAATAAAAAATAATTATTACCAATTTCTCGAATATCGGATATAAATAACGAAAGCTAAAAACGTACACCTAATAAACTTATTTTTACCCAGGCTAAAAATTAAATTTTTATTCTCTTTCTTGTATTTCTCTCTTAAGAAATAATAATCAAATCTGCTGCTAAACACCATTCATCAGTAGGAAAAGAGAGTTTAGAAAAATTGAATCAAGAGCAAATGGAGGAGGAGGGCCAAGAGGATCATGTGATGAGCGAGGTTCATCTTGGTTGTCCACCTGGCTCCTCTGGGCCCCATATTTCTCATTTCACCATCTCCATCCCGCCTGGTAATTGATTTTGATTTTGCTGTCCAAACTTCATTGCATTCTTATGTAACTAATCTTCTTTTTTGGTTCACGATAATTAATTATGTTAGGTGTTGATTGTGGAAGACTTAATAATCTGTTCAAAGATGAGCAGGTTCCTATTCACCAAATGGTTTGTGTGGATGAAGATGGTGATCTTATATTAACCAGACGCCATGCTCATCACTGTAAGTACTCACAAATCTCTCTCTCTCTCTCTACTGGATTTACTTTTTGTGTCATATTACTGAATACTCATCACTGTAAGTACTCACAAATCTCTTTCTCTCTCTACTAGATTTACTTTTTGTGTCATGTTACTGAATATATATAGGATTAGCAGTGCAAGTTGTAATTAGATTGTAAGTCGTAACTCCCGAAATTTTTTTTGGGAATTTTTTAACGGCCTTGACAAGGGTTTTTAACATGAACCTGAAAAATTTGATGTAAAATAGTGAATTTCCTACCAATAAGAATAATAAAAAAATCCAGTAGGCACCGAGACTGATTATCTTGCCTAATAATAGCGCAATGTTCATATTTGTGAAAAATTAGATTTGCAGGTTGGTTTTTGTTCACCTTCTTACCTAACCCTTTCCATTTCTGCTTTTTTGGAGTGAAATAAGTTGTGATAAATGATGAAGGGATTGATATGATCTTCTTTCTTAAGTTTGGATTTATGAGAAAGATTTGAACTCTCTTGGAGTATTTGTTGTCCAAATGCGCAGATTTGCCAACTCGTAGTTTTAGTGTAACCATCCAGCATAATATCACATCATCAATTTCAAATGTTGGGTTGCAGGTGATTATTGGTTTCTTAGTAAGTTTTTATTTTTATTGAGATAATCATAATCATATATAACCTGTTCTCCACTCTCAGGTTTGGAAGGCTGAATTACTGTTATCTGATTTTGTGTTGCATAAGATGTTGACTTCATCTGACTTTGATGAGATTGTTTCATTAGAACTTGGAGCTGGAACAGGTATGTTGATCACTGGTGCTATTTCATTTCTGTCAAATATTATGTCACTTGTGATTTGATGGCCATACAATGTGATTTGATCATGTTGCTCCTGGCATCCAGTGACTAGATCCTGGCCACTTTTTTTTATTTTTTTAAAGCGTTTCCTTTAATTCAAGAAGATTTGCTAGCAAAACTGATAAATTATAGTGCAGGAATTTAGAAAGAATGACAAATACCCACCCACCAGCATTGGTCGAAATGAATTGGATTCTGTCTGAAATGAATAGAAAATAAGGGTCCCATGGATTCATCTTCTGATTCTTAGGAGTAGCTGAGCCACTTGTACAATCTCAAAATTTTCTTTTTTGATATTATATGTTCTAAATTTTACTATCTTAAATGCTCTCAACCTGAATCATGAGTATTTCTTGTGTGACAGGAATTTATTTCACTGTCTTTGCCAGGGCTAGTTGGTATGTTGCTTGCACATGTTGCTAAAACAGTGTTCCTAACAGGTATCCAATGGCCGTGTTTATATGTTGAACCTTATCTTTATGGGTTTTTATTGCTAGATCATCTAAGATTATCACTCTCAGGAATGCACCTTTCAATTACTTAATTTTTTTATTGTGTCAATCATTTGGGTTGACACGCCAATCAATTGTTCGCAACATTTTGTATCTTCTATAACCTTTTTTTTTTTCTACTTTCAAATTAGAATTTGGTTTGTTGCTTGAATTAATGTAGCAAGTTGAAGAAAATATGGAATTCTGTTTATAACCAGTGGTGACCTTCAATTCGTTGGTTTCCATGAATTTGATCTTCTGTGTTAGGCGAATTTGGTTCCATATATTGTTTTCTACTAGCTGTGGTGGTGAAAATTTACTCTTATCTCCACTCCAAGGTGGTTGTGCCTCTGTTTATTTTTGTCAGTCTCATGGTAATTGCCCATTTAAAAATGTGCTTTTGGATTAGTTTCTCCTTTCTTAATTGTCCATCATTAGAATGCAGGAGCTATGATATTTCATATGTCAAATTATCAGAACATTCATATTGGAAAATCATATTTAATTATTGAGTTGGAATGATTTGATTAATATTTCGCTAAAATGCTCTTTTCAAAGAAGGTGAACTCTTAGGGATAGAGTAAGGTTAGACATGCTCGTGATTTCATATTCTTGAACAAACTGCTTTCTGTAATTTTCTACAGACCGTGGAGATGAAATCCTTGACAATTGTGCAAGTAATGTTGATCTCAATTCTGAAGTGTTAAACTATCAAGGAAGCATTCATGTCCGTGAACTTGATTGGATGGACTCCTGGCCACCCTCAACAAGTTCAGGAAATTCTATGTGTCATAAAAGGTTAATTGATATTCTTTTCAACAGTCACTGTAGTTTCCCATCTGTCAAAAGAGTTTTTCCTCATTTTACAGTTATTTTATTTGATAGTGATATACTTTAAGAAAAACATTGCATTTTCTTCAATGGTGATAACAGTTATTCTTGGACATCCTCGAATGTTGAAGAAGCTGAGAGAGCTGCTTTACTTGTAGCTGCTGATGTAATTTACAGCGATGATCTAACTGATGCTTTTTTCTGTATTCTAGAGAAACTAATGTCGCTTGGTCCAAAAAAGGTATGCATCAACAAAGGAGAACAGCATTCATGAAGTCCGGATTGGATAGCAAACAATATGAAATATAGCATTTATAAATCAGGATGGAACAGTGATAACATATGAAACATTTGAGATCTTTATATGATGTAAATGACCTGTTTTAGTAAGAACACATGTCATGGCAACGTGACTTATGCATTCCTTATCGAATTTTTTATTTTATTTTTGTTTGGGGGGGCTAGTTTTTCCTTGGTAGATTACAAAAGGCTGATTCATCCAGCCAAAGGAAGCATACAAGGCTCTCAATGGATGCATTGCTAGATGAACTACAATGCATTGGTTATCACTGTTTATAAGTCATCCCATATGCACTTTGAATCATGATTCTGTTGCATTTCACAGTATTTGCAGGATTGCTTTGTTAGAATTCTTGAAGCTCAATGTTCTGCAAGATATTAATTGGCAGTTACATTTCTTTGTTTTAAGGTTTTGTACTTGGCGTTGGAAAAGCGCTACAACTTCAGTCTAGATGATCTTGATGTTGTGGCAAATGGTTACTCACATTTCCGAAGTTATCTTAGAGGGGAGGAAGGTGAGTTTGTTCCATATTATCTCTGCTTGACATACTATAATCCATTTCCAATTTTTAAATTTATAATATAGTGATGTATGCGTGATGCAGAATATGAAAACCTTAAACACGGATCCTCCCCTTGTTTTGTGGGAAAATGTCTTGACCTGTCATTAATTCCGCAATATGTTCGAGAATATGAGAGAGGAAATGATGTAGAGCTGTGGCAAATCATGTACAATGCAAGAAAACCTAACTTAGGGGATTCTTGTGACTGATATTGCCATCTATATCTATTTTCTGTGATCCATGGTTTCTCTCTTCGTCTGTGGACATTATGGTCGAAAATTTAAATGGCTGGACTTGGCGGCATAGCAATTCCATCAGCAGCTATTGTGGACAGCATCGCATTCAACTTTCAATCCTATATATGTTTAACTCTATAAAAAGATTTTCCCGTATTTTAATGCATGTTGAAATGTACATGCATATATCTGGAAGTGAGGAAGGGGGCCTTTTCTTGAGCTTGAATCCAAATCAAAATCGCTTGTTTGTTAGGATGTGGCTAGCTTCCACCTTATTATATGACTTGCAATATGGTTCTTTACCTCCTCTTTCTTTTAACTCACTTAAATGTAAAACTTTACCTCCTCTTTCTTTTAACTCACTTGAATGTATGTACTTTGTGAAAGTGTTAGAAGGTTCAATTCTCTGTTGGGAGGTTCTGACTCCTCAGTTATACATTCTCCCTTTCTGTACACAAATACATAATAGGAGTGATATTAATAACATAACATTAAAAGAAGATTACACTAATAGTTAAGTGCCATACTAGTCCGTGGCCTGGACCCAGATTATTTTAACGTAGAAAAAAGAATATCTAGATCCTAATAAGTTATTAACATTGTGATTAAGCAATGTGTCAAACTTCAAAACTTTTTATGTGATTTTTTTTGTTTAACTTTGATTTTAAATTAAATTTTACAAGGGTTGCTCTAGTGTGATTTTATTAATTGGTGGATTACTGGGGAAAAAAAATGTTAGGTTAACCTTAGCTAGGTTAACTAGTAAAACTTGTATTGTGAATTTTATGATATTCAGTTAATTATTTTTAATTTTATTATATGATAAGAAACACAAAAATTATTTTATAATTAATATAACATTGAAGGATAATTTTTTTATAAAGAAATTCAATAAACTAGATGCTTAGGTTTTAGTGACCTAGTGCAACTGAGCATTTTACAAAAAAACATTAGACAATTGAGCCTGAGTTTACGTGCTTAGGTCACTAATATTTTGTTGTTAGGTGACAGATAACAAATCATTCATCTCTTTTTTTTTTGCAGCGTAAAATTTATCAATTATTACGATGATTGGAAAAATAAGGGTAGTACTTTTATTCATATTATTATTATTATTATTAAACTCATTTTCACAAAAAAAAAATATCTTCCCAAATCACATAATAACCCTAAAATCACCTTCAAAATTAATTGCTTGAGAAATCTCTAAACCAAGCTTGATCTTCTTTCTCATGAATGTTAAAAATCACTATCAAACTTCACTTATCACATGTAACTTGTTGATACCAAGAACAACTACTTTTTTTTGCAAAAAAGAGGCCTAACCAACCTTTTCTCTCTTCTTGGTTTTTTAAGGTGACTTTCTTTCTCTTCTTTCAAAGCTATGAACTAAATAAATAAATAAAAATAAACTTTTGAACCACAATAAAAAATTATCATAAGTTTAGTGTCAAACATGTAATTTCTCCATGTTTTACTTTTCATTCCTCATTCTTTTAATTTTGTGTTATAATGATAAATTAGAGCCTAGTTCTATTTAATTGGGCTATTAAGGGGTTAAACTAAAAAGGGAAAAAAGTTCAAAAATAAAAAATCAAGTGGTTATTATAGCATTCCATTCAATTGATTTGTTAACATGTACCAAAAACTTTTTTCTTTATATCTTTTTATAACCTACACTTATGGTTCTATTGTTTCTTTCGTGGTCTTCCTTGTTCTTTGATAAAGTTATGAAAAACTTTAGAATGAATATGGGCTTTTTATGGTTACTTGTAAGGCTAGTGACTAACCTGTAAACTTTTTTTTTTTTGAAAATCAAAATAGAAGATTTTACAATGCTTAAGTTATTAAATGTAGAAGGGGTGGAATGTGTGTGTAAAGATAGAGTGTGTAGAGAGAAAATGTTTAGAATAGAGAGAGTAATGTATGTTGTAGGCTTAAGAGAGCTTTATTTCTTCTCTAGTGACCTATGATATTTATAAATACCAAAGATCGTATAAGCTTACTTGGTGTGAAGAAAAAAAAAATTAGGAATATCTATTTTTTATATATAGTTATGCCATTAGTTAGTGTGTCATATTTTTTATTGGTTGATAGGTTGGTATTTGAGAAAAAGATATTGGTGAAAGTAATGCCCAAACTAGGACAATTGATATAAAGTTAGGCTTAGATATTGTTATTGTTGGAAGGGGGGTAAACTAGAAGAATTAGTGTAAAGTCAAGATTGGAAATGACTACTGATAGAAAGTTTGGCTAGAAAAAGTTTGTTTATTGGTGACAAAGGGTAGTGTTCTAGGTGTAGGGTTTAGTTGAGACATAATTGAAGAGGGTTTAGTTAGGTTTGGATTTTCTCATAGCCTTCTTTATTTTTTATATTTGGTTGGGCTTGGCTAGGAAAGAGTCTAATTGGGCTTGAAAGGGTTAGGTTGGGCTAGCCTTTTCCCTTTTCTCTTTTTATTCTCTACCTTTGATTGGGTTTAAGTTAATGGTTGGTTAGGTCTAGGCTAAAGAGGATTAGGTTGAGCTTGGCTTAGAGAGTAATCAATTTATATATTAGATGTATGGTATAGGTTAGGTTAAGTTTAGTCCAAGATTAGGTTGTCTAACCCACTTTTTTTTTCCCCTTCTCTCCTCACTTTTTTCAAAGATTTGATTGGTTGACTAGATGTTAGATGGCTTGATTAAACATTAGGTTGATTGACCAGCTCTTGGTTTAAATGGGTTTGGTTAATAACTAAATAATAGATTGTTTGATCGAATGTTAGGTTGATTGTCTGTATATTGGATGGTATGATCAAAGGTGAGGTTGATTTTTTTTTCAGGTGCTCTATCATTCTTTAAATAATTGATAAACAAATTAAAATGATTTTGTGATAAATTACATGATTTTAAGTTAAACATTATACTCTTTTTCTCTTGTCTTTTCTTTTCAATGCAACGAGTGATCTTTGATATGTTCTTTAATTATATCCAAATTGTTCGTAACTATTGGCTAAGACAATCTTGACCTCCTTGCTTGATTTAGACCTACGCAGCCCTCAGTTTACTTTCAAATCATATTCTTTCTAGACTTATTATAAGCTTCTTTAGAATAAAGGATTAGATATTTATAAAATTATTATCGATATTCTCCATTGTATCATAGTTTGAGATAAGGTGTATTAAACTACTAATAAAAAAAGAAGAAGCTAAAAGCCATTAGTAAAGCATTTTGGCTTCTAAGGTAAACATTGTGGTTTCATATAATATTTTGCATTTTTATTTTTATTTTTATTTTTATTTTTTTATTTTATCATTCATTTTTATCCTTTAATTTTTTTTTGTTGAGTTAATATTTTGCATTTTTATTTTTATTTTTTTTATTTTATCATTTATTTTTCCCCTATCAATTTTATCCTTTAATTTTTTTTTGTTGAATTTAAAGTTGATAATTTGTTTTGATTCTTATTATATATGCTTATCATAGTTTTGAAAAAATTTCAATATTAGGTTAATGCTTGATTTTATGAAAAAAAATTCAAATTTATTGTTTGTAAGAAATTGAAAATAAGAGGAACAAAATTGGAACAAATAAATAATGGTAAGCCTTTAGTTTTAAGAAAAATATAGTGCTACTTCTAATCCTCTTCCTTTTCTTTTTTTTTCTTTTTCGTTCATCAAATTTTGCTTTTTTCATTTTGATCCTTCAACTTTTTGTTAATTGGGGTTTAGGGTTGATAGTCTTACATGATTATTTTGATATAAAAAAATCACATCATAGGGTTAGTGTTCATTTCATGAAAAGAGTCCAATTTTATTTTTTGAGGTAACCAAACAATAAAATTTAGGTAACCAAAATTAAGACAGAGAAATTATGAGGCCTATATAATTTTATTATCTTTTCACCTCATTTTGCTTTTGGGATTTTGTCAAATTTATTTTTTGACCCATTTATTTTATAAATTAAATAGTTTTATCTAAAACTTTATTTTGTTAACATTTTAGTTCACAAGTTCAAAACAAGAGAAATAAAGATTCATCAAATTATATTGAAAGAAAGAGAAAATGGATATGCCACTTTTTAATTATGAAATTCATCCTTCTTGGTTGCAATGTGTTTCATTTAATGAGGAGAATTTTATTTAAATTTTATGTTGCTAAAAAAAAAGGTCTAGCCTTGAGAATGTTTTTAGACTCGAGTTGATTTTTTAGTTTTTAACATATTAGATGCTAATTTAATTCTAGAAATGGGTTTTTAAATATTCTTGTGTTGTTTCTTTGGTGTTTTTAGTAGAAAAAAATATCAAAATAGAATTTTTACGCCAAAGAGTCAGCTACCTAACTTTTTAGCCACCATAAATGGTTAGGTATAAAATATCAGGCGACATGTCGCTTGCTATGTCGCTTATATATATAATGTCATTCACCTCTTAAAATAAATAAATAAAAGAAGGCCTAGACACATAGGCTATCCTAAGCTGGCATTTCATCTTTTTTTAAGGCCTAAACATTTTGTTCCAACTGATTAATATTTAAAAGTGTATTTTTATCAAGGTTTTATATCATTATATTGCACTTGAAGTATCAATAACTCCTTAACTAAAACATGTTTTATAATAATATATCTAATAATATAAGATACCTTTAATTTGTGGTAAATGTTCATTTTAAATGCAGGCCTATCACATAAATGAAAAAATTGATTGATGACTTTAAGAACTTAAATTGCAAGGATAAAGAGATGACCAAACTTAGAAAAGAGATGTCGGTGCAATCCAAACCGGAACACTGTTCGGTAATTGGGTCATATCTGGAGCTACAGATCTCAGATTTAGGTCCAATTTATATGGATGGAAAGGTAAGACATAGGCCTACAACTTTCATATGGAGCCCAAGATCTAAAAAGGCCATTATCAAGTCCAAATTGTAGCAACAACAAAGAAGCCCGAATCTGTCTTCCAGCCCGAGCACTGTTCGGTATTTTGGCCATATCTGGAGTTCTAGAAGTCCAAATGAGCTGAATTGTTTACACAAGAAACTTGGCACTTTTATAGTCCACACTGTATGGTATAACTAACACCTGTGCCAACTTGGCACTTTTATAGTCCACACTGTATAGTATAACTAACACCTGTGCCAGAAAGGAATTTGATTTATTGTTAACATAAGTTATAAACATGAATGCCTGATAATGCTTACAAGTATTAACATTAATCGAATAAGATAACTAATGTAATCATGTTAACAAT
>NW_011500286.1:164344-168260 GCF_000495115.2 Populus euphratica
GGTCTTGCTGGGTTATTTATTACTTCGACACTCCTACATTTGAGAGAAGACATCAATCTTTTGCTCTTGTCACCAACCAAGCCCATGTACTTAGTTTTTTATTTTTAATTTAATCATATATTATTGGATTTTTATTTATTTTTATTACCTATTTTTCTTTCTAATTGCATCTTTCAAAATTTAGTTATTTTTGAATTGGGTTTCATGGTTTTTTTCTTTAGGTTTATCACAGTCTCAAACAAAACATCTTGACATTTGGTTGATGCTCAATTTTATAAATTTTTATTTTTTATCATGTAATTAAATAAAAAATAAATTTATTAAATCAATGAAGTTTATGACCTAAATTATGACTTTAATGAGTTAACTTGGGTTGATCGTAAACTAAACTTCATAATTTAGTTTTGTTTTCTTTGCATGAGACTATCATAATTTTAAATAAACATCTCAATATTGAGTTGGTACTTTATTTTGTAAGCATATTTATATATTATAGTTGTGGTTTGAAAAAAGTAAGATTAAAAATTTTCTTAACCAAAGTTCAAAAGAGAGTTTTTAGTGAGATCCATGCAAAACTATGATGCATGTTAATTAATCAAACACTTTCAAATCCATGGTTAAGGTAAAATGCAAACCACAACAGACCACACTACTGAAACAAATGAAATCTTAACTTCTCCCCTTAACCTATTTTCTATTTATTAGTTATTGGTGTTCTCTAGCCAATGGTAACCCATGACAAGCTAAAGTTTTCAAAACCCTTATAGTGACTAAAAGACTAAATATGATAAATCCAAAAATGGAGTAAGTGTTTAACTAATAGGTCTCCTATGCAATTTAAATAAAATTGCATAAAAAAAGCATGATTGAATAAAGTGTTAATTCTTTCATTGTGTGTCAGAACTCTTCTTCTTAAATAATAGCATTTTCCATCACTTCATATGAGTCCAAACATTCACGTCTAGATTTTTTTTTTCTACTTACATCAAATCACAAGTGGTGCTTATCATAGGCTTTTAATAAGGAGGAGTTCTTTTTTCCCAATAAGAAAAAAAATGGCAAAATACCACAATTTAGAAAATATTTATGAAAATAGCAAACTTACATGAGTTACAAGCCTCATCAATTACTTGTGTATCGTATGCTACATTTATGACTCACAAGTTGCATGTAACTTTAAATAAGTTATAACCCTTAGAACTGGTTTCTTCCTCTTTCTCTTTTTATTTCCTACTCTCCTTATAACCACCACCCAACCTTGCTCCCTGTCACCTCTTATAATAATCACCATTTTTCCCACCACAAAACACCCTCTCAACCACTATAAGACCATTCATACTCTTTCTCTCTCCATTACAATAGACCTTTCTTTTTCTCTCTTCATTCATGGCTCTTTTACCAAGTTTTGCTAGCCGCCACCCACCACCGCCACCCACGTTCAACATTTAAAGGTATATCACACATTTTTCTTTAATCAATTTATATAATTTGTGCTAATTAGTAAATTTATAGATAATAGGGTTTAAAATTAGAATTTTTTGAAAGATATTAGGGGTTTTATGAATTAGGTTTAAATTAGGTTAATTAGCTATAAAATACATTGATTTGAGTTGTTAATTTTCAAGACAATCAATGATTTTAGGTTTTCATTGATTGTGTTATCATTAGGGTTTTGCTAATAAATTAGAGTTGATTAACCCCATCACTTTCTTTTCCTCATACCTTGATCAAACAAAGGAAAGTCAGTCACAATTTTGAAATTTTTAAAACTTTTAAATAAATAAGGATCAATATACTTTTGTTGGATGATATTAAACAAGTACTTTCTTATACTAAATTTTTGAAAGACTCGTGCACTGTGAAAAGAAAACTGAATATGTAAAAGAAAGTCTTTTTCATCAAATAAGTAGTGTTATTCTTCAAAACAATAATGATTTGAAATATAAAGACCCTGGTTGTCCTATAATTTTATACTTTATTGGAGAACATAAAATTGAAAAAGCTTTACTTGATCTTAAAACTAGTGTGAATTTACATCCATATTCGATTTTTCAAAGTCTCAATTAGGTGAGTTAAAATCAACTTCTGTAACTCTTTTACATGCAGATAAATATGTAAAAGTGCCTAGAGGAATAGTTGAAAATATGTTAATATAAGTTGATAAATTCATTTATCCTATGGATTTTATTGTCTTGAATACATAACCTATTAAAGCATATTATGGATTTTATTGTCTTGAATACATAACTTATTAAAGCATGTAATTCCTTTCCTCTTATTTTAGGATGTCCAATTTTTGCAACTTCTAACATATTGATTAATTATAGAAATGGATTGATAAAGTTATCATTTGGAATCATGACATTGGAAATAAATATTTTCAACATTTACAAGCAACCTAGAGATGATAATAATTTACAAGAAGTAGATCTTATTAAATAATTAGTTTATAATTAATTTGAAACTACTTTGAGTAAAACTGAATCTAAAGATTTGTAAATGATTTATTGTCAGTAAAAAATCAAAGACAAGAAAGGCACCAAAAATGTTGTCGTGGATTATTTATCAAGATTGACAACAGATTCGGCATCTGACGTCACACTAATTAATTATTACTTTCCTAACGAATCATTACTTTCTCTTAATTCAATGACTTGGTTTGCTAATCATGTCAAATTTTTTTCTTTAGGAGATTTGCCAACTTGTTGGAGTATTCACGATAAAAGAAAGTTTTTGAACGAAATGAAGAATTTTTATTATGATAACCCTTACTTATTCAAATATTATCCTGGTCAAATATTTTAAAGATGCATTTTTGATAATAAGGTAAGTAGTATCATTAAATTTTATCATTTTGAGGCATATAGGGGTCATTTTGTATGCATATTAGTCGCAATGGATTATGTCTCAAAATGAAGAGAGATAATTTAAAGTCGAAATAATGATTGTAAAATAGTGATCAAGTTTTTGAAAGAAAATATTTTGAGTTGGTTTGGAATCCCTTGGGCCATGATAAGTGATAATGGAACACATTTTTGCAATAAGTGATTTGAGTCTTTAATGAATAAACAGTATCATACATAAATTCCCCACCCTTTATCACCCTCAGACAAGTCGATAAGTAAAATTTGCTAATAGAAAAATCAAACAAATCTTGAAAAAAACAGTGAACTCTAATAAGAAGGATCGAAATCTTGAAAAAAACAGTGAACCCTAATTAGAAGGATCGGTCTTTAAGACTTAATGATGCACTTTGGACTTATCAAACTGCTTTTAAAACACCATTAAGTATGTCACCTTATAAGATGGTTTGTGAAAAACCTTGTCATTTGCCTATGAAACTTGAACATAAAGCTTATAAAGCTTATAAAGCTTTCAATTCAAACCTTGATAATACTAGCCAGCTATGTAAGTTACAAATAAATGAGCTTCAGGAAATAAAAAATTATGCACATGAGAACTAAAAAATTCATAAAGCAAGAATCAAAGAGTTTCATGACAAAAGAATCTTAAGAAAAATATTTGATGTTGGTTAAAAAGTTTTGCTTTATAATACTCAACTTCATTTATTTCCTAGAAAGTTAAGATCAAGATGAAGTGGTCTAATTAGTACTTAAAAGTGTATTTTTATCAAGATTTTATATCATCATTTTGCACTTGAAGTATCAATAATTCTTTAACTAGAGCATATTTTACAATAATAAGTCTGATAATATAAGATATTTTCAATTTATGGAAAATGCTCATTTTAAATGCAGGCATATTGACACGACCAAAAGATTAATGTCTTCTCGCAATTGCAGGAGTGTCGAAGTAATAAATAACTCGGCAAGACCGGAGTCGAACTATAGAGAGGTTAATTGTATAAATTATAGATAACAATAACACAACAACAACAACAACAAGAATAATACTA
>NW_011500286.1:168533-168704 GCF_000495115.2 Populus euphratica
CTTTATAGGCCAAAATTAGGAACTATTGATTTAATGACTAATTGATGAGTGGGTGGCTCACTCGTGACTTGGTGACAATCTTTATCTTCTCTTATCTTTCCAAAACGTGATTGATAACATCAGAATTGAAACCACTTGAAAACATGAAAGTTGTAGGAAATTAGCTCAGCT
>NW_011500286.1:168764-172186 GCF_000495115.2 Populus euphratica
GTTTGGGCTGTAGGACAGATTCAGACTTCTTTGTTGTTGTTATAATTTGGACTTGAAAATAGCTTTTTAAATCTTAGGCTCCATATGAAAGTTGTAAGCCTATGTCTTACATTTTCATCCATATAAAGTAGACCTATCTCTTATCAGTTATCTACATGTATGCTAAAATTCTTTAATGCCTACACAAAAAAGATTTAATTATCTAAAAAGTGATATATGACTTAACACTAACTACAAGCCCAAATGATAACTTCAAATCCGATTGAACTAAAAAATTTCATAATCCACGTACCTAAAATATACCAAGTAAATAACTATCCATAAAAGAAGAGAATCAAGGTTGTCTTGCGGTATGCGAAGGACTTGTAACAATGCAACATAATTTATTTAGTAATACAAATTTAATTGCACTTTTAAGTACTAATCACATATCTCACAATTTAAAGGATTGAATAATGTGTTTAACTATTAAAAGTGAAAAGATAAAGAGAGGGCTAAGCTCAAAAAAGAGATGCTGGTTCAATTCAAACTGGAACACCATTCAGTTATTAGATCATAACTAGAGCTGTAAAACTTGGATTTAGGTTTGGTATATATGAATAGAAAGCTAAGACATAAGCCTAAAAGTTTCATGAAGAGTCCAAAATTTAAAAGGATCATTTTTAGGTTCAAATTATAGTAATAATAGAGAAGTCGAAATATGATGTCCTATAACCTAGATACTATTTAGTGTTCAGCCCATATCTTGAGTTTTAGAAGTCCAAATGATCTCATTCTTATTTTGTTGAAAAGTTGATACAATTTCCCAGAACTTTGATGATAGGCTATCTATTTAAATTTTGATGTTAGCAATGATGTTTTTGGCAAATAAAAAGATAAGGATTGTTGCTAAGTCAAGATGTTGCTGACCATTCAATAATTAGTCATCAAATTAATAGTTCTGAATTTTAGCCTATAAAAGGAGGTATTTTCCATGCAGTTAGGTATCTTGGTTTTTAAATCAAGATCATATTCTTGCTCTTTCTTTATATTTTTATAATGCTTTAGTTTTGCTTTCATTAATCTGTTGTTTATGCCTTTCATTTTCTTTATTATAGTTATATAATCATGTTCTCCTTTTGTTTATCCATGTTTCTCCTATTCATAATGTTCAACTAAGTTTATTATATTAAGGTGAAAAGGTTATACCAATGGTGTAAGAATAAGTATAATGTAAACTCAGCATGGAATTTAATGTTTGATACTAACATATTTTATATTTATTATTTTACTCACTCTTAATACCTTACTTGTTAAATGGTTAATATAGATTTATGTTGAAGTAAAATAAATATTTGACACTTTCATAGCCCAATTTATGGTATAACCGATACTTGTGCTATGAAATGAACTTGATTTGTTATTAACATAAGTTATCACCATGAATACCTAACAACATTTACAAGTATTAACATCACTCCAATAAGATAATTTATTTAATCATGTTAATAAATTATAATCCGATTGGAACCTCTTTCATGTGTGGTTTCTAGATGAATAATAAAAAGAGCTTATATTATATTTATTTGAAATACCATTAATGGATCCTCTAATCTTGACAATATCATATCTCAAAACTCTCTTCAACTCCTTTTTTGTTATTATCTATTTCTTTATTTGCAGTTTATACAGCTAACCTCCCTGTCGTTCTATCTTGGTCTTGTCAAGTTATTAATTACTTTTACACTCCTACACTTAAAAGAAGACATCAACTATTTGATTATGTTACAGTCATTTATTGTGAAACATGTGTATCCTTATAGGGCCTTTAATATTGATAATCCAAAAAATGACAATATTTTTAAGGTAAATAGACATCGTTTGAAAGTTTACTTTGATAATTTTTCTAGTGAAAATGAATCCATTGGTTTGAATGATCTTGTATATAAAGGTTGATTATTTTGTTTTTCTCACATTATTTTTATTTTTTTCTTGTGTGACTCTTGCTTTACTAGTCTTTTTCTAACCCTAGTTAAATTATAGATAACAACACTCCATGACTTTTAATTTGGTTGTTTCAGTTTTCCATTATAGCTAATATCTATGTATATATTTGTTCAATTCCTTGTTTCTTCTCTTTTCTTTGCATCTCTTTTCCACTTTTCATCTAAAACCACTCTTAAAAAATCAAAAAAGTATTTTCCTGCTTTGCCTCAAAATACGATTACAAAAATTTACCATGCTAGGTGTGAAAGACTAAGGTTGTTAATGAACCATGGAATTCCTAAAGATATTCGATGGATGATTAAAGCAAAGGTCTGATTATCAAGTGAGTCTTTCAATTTTTTTTTATTTCATATATGTCTAGGATAAGTGAAAGCACTTTTGCAAAGAAATATCGTGCAAAATGACTGAAAGTTTATCATTGATATGCTAGATAGACTTGTAACGTATAATATCATTCTTTAGGAGTGATATGATTACATTTTCAATTTCTCATGTATATAATCTTCTCTTCCTTTATACTCAACCCATACATTTAACATATATAGAAGTGTATAGAAATGACAAGTTCCTTAAAGTCATCAAATAAAAAATATTTGTGTTTTTGGTAGATCCAGTCTTGAAAAGGAAAAAGAGTTTTTAGAATCAACAAATTATGTTGGTCGAGTACTAGCCAAGAGAATTACAAGTCTTTACAATGTCTAAACGAAAGAATACAATGATTGATCATGTTGACGCATTCATTACCTTACCAGGTAGTCTAGGCATATTAGAAGATATATTTTATATTTTCTCTTAGGCCCAACTGAATACTCATCAGAAACTTTTAGGTTTGCTTAATGATAATGGTTTTTATGATAATTTGCTATCTTTTCTTGATTATCCTGTGGAATAGAAATTTCTAACATCTTCAGTATGACAAATCATAATCTCTACTGCTATTGTTGAACAACTTGTTAATCAATTTCAATCTTTCATCCCTATAATTGATTCTTCCATGAGTCAATCAAATTGGTCAAACAAGGAAAACCATAAAAAAACTTTGATTGAATTTCAGCCTTAGTTTGTAAAACCTTGTGTCTTTTAGTTTTATTAATAACATAATATTTTGTTATGTTATTATTTCTTATATTTGTTTAAATATGTTTTAGGCTTGTCAGTAGTCGTTGTTTCAGGTGATGTCTTCTATGCTCTACTTTTCTACTTTAGAACATTGAGGATAATATCTCATTTTGGTTGGGGGAGAGGGTAGTAGTCATAACTTTTTTTAAAAAAAAACCTAACTTTTTACTATTATTAAAATCATTTGACAAAACTATTATTAGGATAACAGAGTAAAGAGGAATTCTATTGATTTTTGAGATATATCTTAATAAACATTCTTTTCAAGTTCTATCATAACACTTCTTAAAATATTCAGGTTTACAAACTCTCGTATT
>NW_011500286.1:181113-209105 GCF_000495115.2 Populus euphratica
ATATAGAGAGAGAGAGAGAGAGAGAATCCAGTTGGCCTACATATAGGTGATATGATTACATTTTCAATTTCTCATGTATATAATCTTCTCTTCCTTTCTACTCAACCCATACATTTCACACATATAGAAGTGTATAGAAATGACAAGTTCCTTAAAGTCATCAAATAAAAAATATTTGTGTTTTTGGTAGATCCAGTTTTGAAAAGGAAAAAGAGTTTTTAGAATCAACAAATTATGTTGGTCGAGTACTAGCTAAGAGAAAGATTCATTTAGTGTATAGGCGAGGCAGCCTTAAGTTAATAGGGAGTGTGTCAATAGCCGTATTTTTAGGAGGTGGTCAAGTTTAAGTATCGTTCCAAAAGCTTTAGCCGAAGTGGATATCATTGCAAAAATAGCTGGAGAGGAATTACAAGTCTTTACAATGTCTAAACGGAAGAATACAATGATTGATCACGTTGACGCCTTCATTACCTTACCAGGTAGTCTGGGCATATTAGAAGATATATTTTATATTTTCTCTTAGGCCCAACTGAATACTCATCAGAAACTTTTAGGTTTGCTTAATGATAATGGTTTTTATGATAATTTGCTATCTTTTCTTGATTATCCTGTGGAATAGAAATTTCTAACATCTTCAGTATGACAAATCATAATCTCTACTGCTATTGTTGAACAACTTGTTAATCAATTTCAATCTTTCATCCCTATAATTGATTCTTCCATGAGTCAATCAAATTGGTCAAACAAGGAAAACCATAAAAAAACTTTGATTGAATTTCAGCCTTAGTTTGTAAAACCTTGTGTCTTTTAGTTTTATTAATAACATAATATTTTGTTATGTTATTATTTCTTATATTTGTTTAAATATGTTTTAGGCTTGTCAGTAGTCGTTGTTTCAGGTGATGTCTTCTGTGCTCTACTTTTCTACTTTAGAACATTGAGGATAATATCTCATTTTGGTTGGGGGAGTGGGTAGTAGTCATAACTTTTTTAAAAAAAACCTAACTCTTCATTTTGGTTGGGGGAGAGGGTAGTAGTCATAACTTTTTTTAAAAAAAAACCTAACTTTTTACTATTATTAAAATCATTTGACAAAACTATTATTAGGATAACAGAGTAAAGAGGAATTCTATTGATTTTTGAGATATATCTTAATAAACATTCTTTTCAAGTTCTATCATAACACTTCTTAAAATATTCAGGTTTACAAACTCTCGTATTGTTATCACTTAATTCTGCTCATATACTCACTTAACAAGTATTCTTAAACCTTCATTTTCACACACACACACACTTTAACATATGATTGTGGGTTGCATATTGGATTATTACATTATTTATGTTCTTTTGTTAAAAGTAACTAAAGGAAAAGGATAGTATATAATTTGAAAAAAAAAATAATTTTTTTTTATAATAATAATAAAGTAAAGAAATTTGGTTTCATAGCCTTCCTAACCTAAGCAATTAAGTCCGAATGGATGAGGTGTTTTAACACGTAATACCTTAAAGTTAATTGACTTGAAAGCTATTAGTCCAATGCTTGTTATATAGGTTGAGGAGAAAAGCTTAAGGGAATCAAACATTGTACTATCTACGTATTAGTATTTGCAACCCGAGTTACTAAGCTCGTAGAGGTATCTCTATACCTAATGCCCTAAGACTAACTAGTCTAGGAGTTATTAGCCTAAAGCTTGTTACATGGATTAAACATGCACTGTGTTTTAAGTTATATGTTTATATATTAAATAAAAATAAAAAATAAATAAAAAATAATAATCTCAACCCAAGGAAGTTAACCTTAGAAAAACATTAAAATAAAATTATGTTTTCATCCAAGCAAATCCCCATAGCTATGTTTTGATATATTAAACATAAAATGAATGTTTATTAATATCTTGTTTAAAAAGTATAAAGTAGATGTATAAATTTAATGAGAGTTTATTTATTTGGATAGATTAATGGAAGTTGAATGATGAATGCCTTGCTTTTGAATGTTGAAAATTATTTTAACGCTTTAATTACTAGGGACTAGTAATAAGCTGGATGAGGGGTGCAATTAATATTTAAAATTGCATTTTTATCAAGGTTTTATATCATCATATTGCCTTTAAAGTATCATTAAATTCCCTAACTTAAACATGTTTTATAATAATAAGTTTGATAATATAAGATATCTTTAATTAATGACAAATGCTTATTTTTTAATGCAGGCATATCACTTGATTTTGCTCATATACTCACTTAACAATTATTCTTAAACCTTCATTTTCACATACACACACTTTAACATATGATTGTGGGTTGCACATTTGATTATTACATTATTTATATTCTTTTGTTAAAGTTAATAGCTAAAGGAGATGGATAATGTATAATTTGTAAAAAACAAAAAAATAAAAATAAAAACAAATTAATAATAATAAAAACATAGATGAGTTTGGTTTTGCAACCTCCCTAACCTAAACAATTAAGTTTAAAGGGGTGTTTTGACACCTAATACCCTAAAGTCAAGTGACTTGGGAGCTATTGGTCCGATGCTTGTTATATGAGTTGAGGAAAAAGCTTAACGGGAATCAAATATTGCGCTATCTATGTATCAGTATCTGCAACCTGAGTTACTAAGCTTGTAGGGGTGTTTTAACAACTAATGCCCTAAACCAACTATTTTAAGAGTCATTAGTTTAAAGCTCATTAAATGGGTTAAACATGCATTGTGTTTTAAGTTACATGTTTATATATTAAAAAAAAAAAGAGAAAACAAATAATAATCTCAACCCAAGGAAGTTAACCTTATAAAAACATTAGAACAAAATTGTGTTTTCATCTAAGCAAATTCCCATAGTTATGTTTTGATTTATTAAGCACAAAATGAAGGTTTATTAATATTTTGTTTAAGAAGTACAAAGTAGATGTATAAATTTAATGAGAGTCTATTTATTTGGATAGATTAATGAAAGTTGAATGATGAATGACTTATTTTTGAATGTCGCAAATTGTTTTAACACTTTAATTACAAGAAACTAGTAATAAGCTGATTAGGGGGGTGTAATTAGCACTTAAAAATTTTTTTTTTTATTAAAATTTTATATCATTATATTGCATTTAAATTATCATTAAATTCTCAAACTTATTAGGGGGGTGTAATTAGCACTTAAAAATATATTTTTTTTATTAAGATTTTATATCATTATATTGCATTTAAATTATCATTAAATTCTCAAACTTAATCATATTTTATAATAACAAGTTTGATAATATAATATATTTTTAATTTATGGCAAATACTCATTTTGAATGCAGATATATCTCACAATTTAAAGGATTGTTTGATGTGTTTAACTATTACAAGTAAAAAGGTAAAGAGATAGTTAAGCTTAAAGAAGAGATGTTTGTTCAATATAAACTATAACACCATTTGGTTATTGGATCATAATTGGAGCTATAGAACTTAGATTTAGGTTTAGTTGATATGGATAGAAAGCTAAGATATAAATCTAGAACTTTTATGAAAAGTTCAAGATTTAAAAGGGTTGTTTTCAAGTTCAAATCATAACAATAAAAGAGAAGTCGGAATCTGTCCTGCAGCCTAGATATTGTTTAATGTTCAACCCATATCTTGATTTCTAGAAGTCCAAATGAGCTCATTCTTATTTTGTTGGAAAGCTGAAATAAAGTCCTAGAACTTTTATAGGATTATCTATTCAAATTATGATGTTAGCAAAGAAGTTTTATTCATACAAGAAGACAATAGCTATTACTAAGTCAAGAGGTGGTCACCCACTCAATAATTAGTCATCAAATTAATAGTTCTAAATTTTAACCTATAAAAAGAAGCATTTGCTATATATTTAGATATGTTGATGTTCATATCAAGATCATTCACTCTCTTTATATTTTGTGATGTTCAAGTTTTATTTTATTTTATATTAATCTTTTGATTATGCTTTTTAAGTTTTATTTTATTTTATATTAATCTTTTGATTATGCTTTTTATTTTCTTTACTATATTTAGTTAACTTATATCATATTTATGTTATTATATTGTTTATTTATATTTTTCTTCTTCATGATGTTTAGCTAAGTTAATTTTGTTAAGGTGAAAATAGTATACTAATTATGTAAGAATAAGTATAATATAAACTCAATATGGACCTTAATGTTTGATACTAACATGTTTTGTATTTGTTATTTTACTCACTTTTAATACCTTGTTAAATAGTTAATCTAGATTTGTGTTGTACAACTCTTGGTACAACAAATACTTGGCACTTTCATAGCCTACTATATAGTATAACCTACACTTATGCTATGAAAGGAACTTGATTTGTTATTAATATAAGTTATCACATGAATACCTGACCATATTTATAAGTATTGACATTACTCAAATAAAATAATTAATATAATCATGTTAATAATTTATAGTCTAATTGGAACCTCCTTTGTGTGTGATTTCCAGTTAAGTAATAAAAAAATTTATATTATATTTATTTGAAATATCATTAGTGGATCCTCTAAC
Source organism: Populus euphratica (assembly GCF_000495115.2). Classification (NCBI taxonomy): domain Eukaryota; kingdom Viridiplantae; phylum Streptophyta; class Magnoliopsida; order Malpighiales; family Salicaceae; genus Populus; species Populus euphratica. Next base: position 185,633 of record NW_011500286.1, read on the forward strand.
TTTGATAATTATTTTATCCTTGTTTAATCATTGCATCAATATCACATCTCAAAAGTTCTCTTCAACCCCTTTTTTATTTATTGTTTATAATTTTATATAGTTCACTTCTCTATGATTTGACCCTGGTTTTGCCGGGTTATTTATTACTTTGACACTCCTGCACTTGGGATAAGATATCAATCTTTTGATCATGTCAATGAGCATAAATCCTTCAAAATAAGAGTTTGATATTTTATATGATGATTTGATTGAGACAGATAATTTTATTAAACCATGGTTAAAAGTTGAACTTAAAAAGAAATAAGCACTCTCATGCAATTTTAGTGGTCATCATTATGACAATATGATAACCAATTTATTAGAGGTTTTTAATAATATATCAAAAAGTGTTTATGGCTTTCTTGTAGCAACTATATTGCATATAATGTTTTTAAGGTGTAATAAATATTTATAAGTCATGATATATTATGATCTCCAATTGTCTTATTTGAACTACTTGTTGATGTGACAATATCCAGAAAACACACAACAAGTCTATTTTATTTTTCAAAAGGGTTATTATAAGAAAAGTTCAAGAAAAGATTAAGATTAATGAACTAATTATAAAACAACTTGTATTTATGATAAATGATAGTTATATCATGTTCACATCTCATTACATGTTGCACTTTATGAAATGTTGATTATATGTATTTTTTTTTATCATTTCTTCTCTAATGAGTTGTATAAAAATGCCTATACTTCTCGTTTTTAACACTTACCTAATTTGCCACTTACCTAATTTTCCACTATAGCTTGCATCTATATATATATATGTATATATGAATGTCCAACTAGATAGAGACTAGAAAAAAGGTTGAAAGAGATTCTATTAGTGTATAATAAGATGGATAATAAAGATTGACATTCATAAAATAAATATGGTATATGTGATTAAAGAGGTGATAATTAGAATACTTATCAAGTTGGACAATGTATGTTAATTACTGTATTTGTTTCAAAATATGAACATAAATTATTGTTTTACATTCAGCTAATGTAATGTTTGATTGTATTGCAATGCTAACAACTTGTTTTGACAAGACCTTAAGACAAATATGGTTTGAAATAGATGTCGTTTAATAACTTCTAACAGTACTAATAGAAAAAACCATTTGATTTTACAATTAGGTCCATATGATATTTTGATTTTATACATGTAAAACCAATATTTTTTGAAGGATTTCTGGAATGCAGAGGCCAGTTGATTAAACTTGAACTAAAAAAATAATAATTTTAAACTACTTTAATTATATAAACAATTATATATAAATTTAATAATTTTTAACGCAATGATCTTGTGAAACCTCATCAACATGTAGTTATGGAACTTTATGAGTATATCTACCTTTTTGTTATTAACATTGTTTTTTATAAGACTAGCCAATTGTATGACATACATATTGATTACAAAATGATTGCAATTTTGGATAGATATTGGAGGCCTAAGACCCATCAATTCCACATACATGTTAGTGAGATACACCATAACAAACATATCCATTTTAATTGGGTGTGAGTAATAAAAATGATATATTTTATTATCTATTAAGATATGTGTTTTTAACCAGTACTTATAGAGATAACAACATCAAACTGATATGGTTGGAGACTAATATTAAGACACCCCAGTGTAAGGGCTAAATGATCAATTGATTATGAATATTCAAGTATATGTAATGTATATGTTTAAGGGCCTCATTTCCACTAGCACCATAAGTAATATAGTGGAATTACTTTTCGTAACACTACTTGATGACTTTTAGGCCATTTATAACTAATAATTAAAGGGCTATGCTTGCATATCTATACTAACAATTATGTAAAACATGTTTGAAGTAGAGGAAACAAATAATCGAGTATCCATTATTTCTTTTGGTATAATTATTTTTTAATATTTTCTAGTAAATGATTTTCTTTGTTTGTGATAATTAACATCATTTTAAAAACTTAGAGCTTTATATTTAAATTAATATAACTTTGGTCATGGAAGCATTTCCATATTAAGTTTTTAAAAAGTTAGGGTAATAATATGTTCAAAACCAACACCTATGGAAAATTCTCTACAAGATCTAAATAATAATAAAATTTAATAAGTCTTGAAAAAGGTTATTTATATAAATTAAATACAAAAAATATATTAAGTTTATGGCTTATCATGTCAAATAGTGTTGTGATGTTCCGGACACATAAATTAATTGTCTTAGCTTAAACAAGTAAGATAATACAGAGTAAGTAAGAGGTCGCTCCCACAAAGAAAATTTAGTTAAGATCTTCATGCTAAATGATTAAAAGTTGGGGGGAGGGGGGGTTGAGATTGTCTAAGCTATGTTAGGGTAAACAAAATAAAGCAATCAAAATAAATTAAATAAATTGAAACTTATTAAGAGAAAAACCTTGGTATTAAATAAACATCCACCAACGAAAATCAAAACTGATCATTAAAATGATACGTCGATTAATATTTTGAATATTTATTGACACGACGAAATGTTTGATTTAATTGAATGTTTTTCCTAAAATTAACAATATAAATATGCTATATTTATTAAATTTAGTTGTTTCATAAGTTAAATAATTTATCTTTCTTTAATACTAGTCAGTCAACCAACTCACAATATAACCCCAACCATTAAACAACCACAACATAATTATCTGTAGTTATGTTTGATTTAATTGAATGTTTTTCCTAAAATTAACAATATAAATATGCTATATTTATTAAATTTAGTTGTTTCATAAGTTAAATATGAAAACTCTAGTTTCGATAAAAAAAAACTTAGGAATAGATTGGTTAGAATGATAACTCAAAGTCTGCTCTAACAATCAAACTAAAGAATCATAAGAAATAAGTATAAGAAAATATTTATAACAATCATAAGAAATAAGTTTAAGAAAACATTCATACTAATCATATAAACTAAAAAAAAAAGATAAAATAGATCTCATAGTTCTTGAAATCCGAAAGCTTTTGTATTCTTTCTACCAAGAAAAATAACTTTGTCTTGTATTACTATCAAAAAACTAAAGAAGAGAAAATAAAAACATAATTTTAGTTGTAAGAAAAAAGTGAGAGTTTCTTTTCTTTTTCTAGTTGCCAACCTCTCTCTCTTTCCTTTTAATTTGATGGAAAACCCTACTCCTCACATTCCTACTAAAGTGCAAGAATCCTTTCCAAAGTAGACAATTATCTATATTTAAGTAGTCTAATAACTCTTTCATATATATATATATATATATATATAAAATCTTACATAAAATCTTTAAGTTTTGATTTTAGACTTGGTGAAGTTGAGTTTCCAAAATAAAGAACTTTTACATATGAAGAAATAATTGTCATGTCAGTTTGGATGTTTGGGAAGTAAGTTGAACTTATTTATTCACAAAACCTGTATACTAGCAGAATTTATGGGTTGTCTTAGAAAAATCATATTTTTTTCTTATGACCTTGTTTTTCACTTATATTTGGTAAATTGATATGTCTTTGAGTTAGGAATCCAACAAAATTAAGTTTCCACTAAATAGACTTCTCTAACTCAAGATATTCAAGTTGGAATGGTTAAAGATTAAAACTGGTAGAATGCGAGACTTGTGTTTTAAAAGCTATGATTTCCATGCTCGTTATTTTTTTTTCTTGCTATATATGAATAGAAAGGTGTATATGCCAACTTTCTAATTCTATTATAATCACTTTATTTTGATCTCTACAACTCATGTTTTGTATAAAAAATCAATCGAAAGTCAAATCACCAATATTCGACACGGGATGGAACATTGTTTGAATTTATCTCCAAATTATTCATTTTTGAATCTTACATCTAAAATTACCTATAAAATAGAGAAAAAAAATTATCAAGGCATCTAATATAAAACATGGGCAAAATACTAGGTAAATGCGGGTAAAACTATTGAATAATATAGTTGTGTTAAATAGTATGATGCAAGACATTTTATTTTGAATACCACTCATATTCATCATTTCTATCGAGATGAGTTAAACGCACAATAACCTCATTAGATATAAGTTATAAATTTTTTTATTTGGATGTTAATTTTTTCTAGTTTTGAGTTATTTTCTAATATATGTCTTTCATGTCTTAATAGGTTATATGAACATAATATACAAAGAGTTTGATATTATCGACTGAACTTGTATGTTAGGAGGGAGATGACTTGTGGTTAGCAAAAGTCTTGCTACATTTTTTAACATGGTTGAGATGCATTGCCCTAATTGGATAATGCGATAATTTGGCCTATCTCAACATGTCTAAAATTATATTGATACTAGTGAGGAGTTACATACTTTTAGTTGTCAAGGTAAATAGAAAAGAATTAATTGATGGTTCATGTAAATTATCCAAATCTTTGAGGTGCTAAGAGAAATTAAATATTTTTAAACTAACAATCAACAATTGATCTAAATACCTACATGAGATGATATTTACAAATAATATACTGAGTTATTGCACCTATATGGTTGTGTTTCCTAATGCATCTACATAATCCGATGCATTATGAGCCCTTATATTTTAGACATAATCGATTGATATGTAATATATTTTTTCTTGTAACATTTATTAAATATTGTTAATGTTATTATATATGATTGATGAGTGCTAATTATTTTTTTAATTTATTTATTAGATTCATTACTTATTATGGGAGGCTTGAAGAGCAACAACCATTATTTGTAAAGGCATCAATGAGATGAGATGTACTTTTGCCAGCAATACATTTAATTTATGATGTGGTGGATTTCAGGAGGTAACGGAGGTTGAGCATCTTAAAGCAGTTTCAACGGAAGATGATACTGTTTTTCATAAACAATAACTTGAGACAAGTTTATCCATAAGTGTTCTAGGTCGGTATACGAGCTAAGGTAATTTTGACGTTGACCCCTACACGGGTATTACAGGCCCATCCTCGAGTTGGACGAGTTAGGTGGTGGTGTAGGCTCATCCACAAGCACTTTAGGTTCGTCTATAAGTGTTTTAATCCCTTCTATGAGCTATGATGATTTTGGTGTTGACCTTTATATGGGCCTTATAGGTTTGTCCTCAAGTTAGGCTAGTTGAGTGGTGGTGTAGGCTCATCTATAAACATTCCAAATCCATCCATGAATATTCCAAGTCTTTTTATGAGTTAGGATGCTTTTATTTTTGGTCTTTACAGAGGTACTATAGGCTTGTTCTTGAATTGAACGAGTTGGGGTGGTAGTGTAATGTTCTTGAATTGAACGAGTTGGGGTGGTGGTGTAAATCTATTCATGAACACTCCAGGTACATTCACGAGTGGGGTGGTGGTGTGAATCTATTCATGAGCACCCCAGGTACATTCACGAGTGTTATAAGTCTGTCAATGAGTTATGATGATTTTAGTGTTAACCCTTATATATACACTACAAAAATTAGATGAGTTGGAGTGACAGTGCATGCTCTTTCACAAGATAGTATGATTTTTAGATTTAGTTAGATTATATATTTTATATTTTAAAAATTAAAAATTTAATATTTTTAATAAAATATTATGTAATATGTAATTCATGTTTAATCTTTAACTACTAAGCGTGTTGACTTTTTTAGTTGTGAAGTATATTACAACATTGATTGAAGATGAATGGTGGATTGTGATTATTATTGAGTTGAATTTTTATGATAAGGAGTTGATAGTCTAAAAAAAATTGTTCAGGCTACCTTTTTTAGAGAGTTCTAAGCTTTGTGTATGATTTGCTGGCATGCAACATGCAAGTCATAGATAAAGTTTACAATTCGTGAAAATATATTATTTTTATGAATATTTTATGAATTGTTATATGTTTTTTATTATGTTAATGTTTAAAAATATCTGGTGCATAACTGTGAGTGTAATGCATATTGTGTTTTAAGTAATTTTTATTTAAAAATATATTAAAATTATTATTTTATATTTTAAAATTTATTTTTAATATTAATATGATAAAATATAAAAAAATTAATTTAAATAAAAAGTAAAAAAATAATAATAAAATAACAGTTCAACCGAGATATCAGACAAAGCAAAACAAGGGTACCGGTAAAAAAGAAAAGAAAAAAAAAATGCTTTGCTTGTTCCTGCCAGCTCACTCCATCTCGACGAATCCTAAAAAAAAAAAAGAAAAAAAGAAAAAAAGAAAAAAAGAAGAAGACCCGCTGTATGAGTGACAAATGGCAGATCAGACTTGCCTTGTCCATTAAGATAAAGAAAAATGCAGCTCGACTAGTTTCTGCATGCACACGCCTCTATTCATTCCTTCTTTCCTTTTACAGTTACAGATGTGGATTCTCTTCGCTTGTCTTCCGTCCTCCAGGATGCTGCCACTTATTTATTAATTTGCTCTTTTTTTAATCGTATTTTTTTAATTCTTTTTATTTAACTTATTTTTTTTCATGGTTTTAGATTGATTTAATATAACAGTATAAAAATAAATTGAAAGAGGAGTTCTTGGTTTTTTTCAATAATTTTTATTTAATTTTATTTTTAAATATTTTAATATGATAATTTGAAAAATAACTTTAAAAAACATTATTTTAATATATTATTAAATAAAAAATATTTTTAAAAGTAAGTTCCACACCAATTCCTAACAAGCTATCAAGTTAAACCCCCGCAGCGATGACCGCCAAATCACGCTTCTCTGCTTCTGAAATCACATCACCTCGCTCCGGTAGCCAGACTCCGACGAGTCTGCTTTTGGTTAGGTAAAGTTTAGTTGCAGATAAAAAAAATAAAATTTAAAGAATGGGATGTCACCAGTCGAAGATAGAGAATGAAGAAGCAGTATCAAGATGCAAAGATCGAAGGCACTTCATGAAAGAAGCTGTCTCCAACCGCAACGCCTTCGCCGCCGCGCACTCTTCCTACGCCATGTCCTTAAAGAACACCGGCGCCGCCCTCAACGACTATGCCCAGAGCGAAATCCACCGTCTCTCCGCCACCACTGCCGCACCTCCTCCTCCGCCTCCTTCCTCTGTCCTTCCACCGCCGCCCCCCGATAACATGAATTTCCAGACTTTACAGCGGTCGACAAGCATGCCAGAGATGAAGATTCAGAAACCGGAGATGAACAAGCCGGTGGAGACGATACACGAAGAGGAAGAGATGGAATATGAAGCTCATGATAATGAGAGGTTAGTGAGAAAGAGAAGTAGTACTGGTAGTAACAGAGGCAGTACTGGTAGTAACAGAGGAAGTTCTTTACAAGAAAACCACCATCTACAGCAACAGCCCCAAGATTCCCTTTGGGATGATTTCTTTCGATCCATGGATAGCATTCCAGGACCGAGTTTGGCGGGACCGCCAGAGATGGAGGAAGAGGTGAGGATAAATAAAGAGCAGGTGCAGAGGAAAGTGTATGAGGAAAAGGTGGATCCGCCACCGATGGTGGTGGAGGAGAAGATGGAGAAGGCCATGGAGGTTCCGGTGCCGGAGATGAGTGTGGGAAGGAAGATGGGAGGAGTGGAAGGAGGGAGGAGGTTTGTGAAAGGGATGAACTTTATGGAGATATTTGCGGACCTTGATGATCATTTTTTGAAGGCATCTGAGAGTGCCCATGAAGTTTCTAAGTTGCTGGAGGCCACGCGATTGTATTATCACTCAAATTTTGCGGACAATAGAGGTAATCGGACCTTGTTTGTTTCTGTGTGTTTTCTTTTCTACTGTTCATTCATTGTTTCATAATTCTGATTGATTTTCAGTTCTTGAATTGTTTATTTTGATGTAATTGCTTATCCCAATATCTATCTGCAGTGATAGTTTTTTAGAAAATGTTTTTGTAGTTGGATACTCTAGCAATGGGATGGTTCCATTATGTCCTGTCATTTTAAATAATCCTGTCCTGTATGTTATAGGACATATTGATCACTCGGCAAGAGTGATGCGTGTTATTACATGGAATCGATCATTTAGAGGAGTTCCTGATCTTGATGATGGGAAGGATGATTTCGACATAGAAGAGCATGAAACTCATGCAACAGTACTGGATAAGATGCTGGCATGGGAAAAGAAGCTTTTCGATGAAGTGAAGGTATGGTGCAATGTTTACATTCTTTTCATTTTACATAAGACGGCTAATTGTGTGTTTCGGCCTGCCTGTCTTCTATTCAAATTCTTGAATTGACCAATGATACATGGTACTTCCTTCTGGTATTTTCGTATTTGGTTGCTTATGTTTAGCCCATAGAAATATTTAAATCATTTGTTATTGTGCATGCATAGTCTTATTGAACTGGTGGGTTAACTTCCATTGCCACATGAAACTGCATTTAGTTGCTATGAATTGAAAACTTATTGTCAACATTAATTAAAGCTTAAACTCATTAGTTTTCTAGAGACGAGAGTTTTCCTGGAGGGGTTTGGCTAAGCTCGTTTAGTTTTCTGTTTTTTTGTCCTTCCATGGTTTAGGAGATGAATCTGACCTGATGTTTGGCTGCGGCTTGATAGGCAGGTGAATTGATGAAGTACGAGTATCAAAGGAAGGTTAATTCGTTGAATAAGCAGAAGAAAAGAGGTACAAACACTGAATCACTAGAGAAATTAAAGGCTGCTGTAAGCCATCTGCATACAAGATACATCGTAGACATGCAATCAATGGATTCAACAGTTTCAGAGATAAACCAATTACGTGATGAACAATTATATCCAAAACTTGTTGAGCTCGTTGATGGGTAAGTTTCTCTTTGGATTAGTGGAAAAATGAATTTAAATGGTATAAATCATATCCTAGAGCCTTACCTAACAGCTTAAGCTTTTAGGTGAGATGGTTCTTTGACAAGTTGCATAAGAGTTACAAGTGTGTGAAGGTTGTAGGAAATTGCTGTAAGTTACAGAGTTGGCGGAAAGTATAGAATGGGTAGATAAGTGGCAACAAATACAGTCTCCTGGATGTTCCTCACCACCAAAAAGTAAAGCACATGCATTTACTTGTTATGTCAACATGATCGTGCATGGCTTTGATGGTTTTGATTGAATCATACACTGCATCATATTTTTAAAAAAGGAGAATTTTGTAGGGAAGGGTGATTATTAATAGAAAAATGTCATGAAATGGTGGTTTTAGAAAAGTTTTACAATACCAGAGAAGAGTATGAGATGTTACTAGGGGCGACCATCTTGCAGATAACATAGGCATTACGCTTATATGTCATCCTTCACATGAATGTCCTTGCTATTAATATCTTTAGGGATCAATCTACCATCAGAACCTATTGAGGATAAAGCTGGTAAAGTTACGAGAAAGTGATATTTGAAAAAAGTGAGAGACAAGAGTTTGGGGTCCTAAGGAAATTACATAAAATTTTCAGAGAATAGAAGAGAGTCAAAAGAAGGGGAATATTTAGCAAAATAATGGTGAAAATCTTTAAAATGTTGTTGTTCAACCAAAAGTAACACAAAAGGTTAATTGATATCTTTACCAATCATGTGAAATTGCTAGTTTAGATGGTTTTAGGGTTACACATGTCATTGATGGTTTTTGAGAAATGTGGTGAAGGTTGCAGTAAGTTTGCAAATCACCCAAGTTGCTGTAGGAAATTGCAGTTTATTGCTAAAAGAAATTGCGGAGTTTTAAATTTCTACAGAAACTTTCATTTCAGTTGATTTCTGTTTCCCTTGTTTCCGCTTCTGCATCCTTTAACATTGCTTTTTGAAGGCATGGAAAATTGAGTTGTATGCTTTTAACAAGCATTTTACTTTAAAAAAAAAAACTGATGTAGAAAAAGAAAAGGTAGTTTTGGCTTGAATCCTGGAGAATATTGACTGCAATTTCCACGTGAAATCCGTACTTTGTTTAAACCACACAGTAACTGTTGTATGGATTTCAGGATGGCCACAATGTGGGATACCATGCGATATCACCATGAGGCCCAGTCTAAGATTGTAAATGCCCTCAGAGCTTTGGACATTTCACAATCTCCCAAGGAAACTAGTGAGCATCACCATGATCGTACCTTTCAGCTCTTGGTTGTTGTGCAAGGGTGGCAGTCACAATTTTGTAAACTTATAGATAATCAGAAAGGATACGTAAAGGCCCTGAACTGCTGGCTAAAGCTGAACCTTATTCCTATAGAAAGCAGTTTGAAGGAGAAGGTTTCTTCTCCACCAAGGGTCCAGAACCCCCCCATCCAGTCACTTCTTATTGCTTGGCATGACTTTTTGGACAAGCTCCCGGACGAGGTTGCAAGAAGTGCTATAAATAATTTTGCCTCTGTAATTCATGCCATCCTGCAGAATCAAGAAGAAGAGATGAAGTTGAAAGAGAAATGTGAGGAAACAAGAAAGGAACTATCCCAGAAGACAAAGAAATTTCAATCCTGGTACCGAAAGCATATGCAGCAGAAAATGCCCGCTGAATTCGATCCTGAATTGACAGAAGACAAATCTGACAATGATGCTGTTGCTGATAGACAGTTTGCTGTGGATGCAGTGAAAAAGCGCTTGGAAGAGGAGGAAGAGGCCTATAAGAAGCAGCGCATTCAGGTGAGGGAGAAGTCTTTGGCAAGTCTTAAAACTCGCTTGCCAGACCTCTTCAGAGCCATGTTTGACATTGCGCAAGCTTGTTCAGAAATGTATAGGAACTTGAAGTTCATATCACAGCGCCGAAATGCAAGCTAAAAGTGTTTAGCAGGATATAGGATTTTGTACACATTCTTGTATACCTTGCAAATGAATATCCAAAGAAAATATTGTATTTATAGACTGCTTGTATTATTTGCAGTATAATCAACAGTTGTACTGGAATTTTGGATCGAACAAGTCCCGAAAATCATGAATTTATTCATAAAATTTGTTGAGTTTCAACTAAAGGAGAAGTCTTTATTTTCAGTTCTTTACTGTTACGACTTACGAATATGGTTGACCTGCATATATGACGTTGACTAGCTAGCCTACAGTTGACCCCAGAAAATCTAGCTGCCAACATTGCAGGATAATGGAAATTGTCAAGTTCACGCATAAATAATACCATCATAACCTCGACTCAAATTATCCGTGAACTATCTATTGCTAAAATCTATTTGGTCGTTTGGTGGCTTAATGCAACTTGGTTATGCTTCAGATTGGGAATACTCAACTGGTGAAATTGTGTTTCTGGTGTCTGTTGACCTCAAATTATCATGTAGTGCTTTCAGTTTGGTCGAGCATTGTTTCTCCATTTTTTTGGTTTCTCTCTTCCTCGTCATTCTTCTGGGTTCTGTAAACTCTACGAACTTTTGTACGTCCTGATCACTGTGAAATGGATCTCGATGAAGTTGTAAATCTTCATTTTCGTACAAACCATCTTTGTATCAGTGAGTTTTCTCCTTTCTGCCTTCAAATTCCGCTAGAAAGATGAAGTTCCCATACCTATAAAGCCTTGAAACAGCTCAAGATGAATTCTATAAACGAATAACACGTCTGTCCATACAATTTGGCGACCTTGTATACAGAGTAGTGAAACAGAAACTTGTCAACTATTAAGCATTTTCAAATTCCTTCACGGCTTGCAGTAATTGCTTTTGCGAGGACTCTCTGAAGAGGGTTGTTGCCCGGGTAAACAAAGTAGTTTTGCGTCCTGCTTTAAATGGTAGAAAAAAGACAGAACCTTTAGGAAATCTGAAACCAATGATCCCAAGACAAGCACAAAGGGAAATAAGGGCAAAATGTAGATTTCCCTTTGATGGATAAATATAGTTCATGCTCCTGCTGTCTTGGATATGTATCCAAGGCATGATTATTGATGGAGAAAAACTCACTAATTCATGTCAGATATGATTATAATTATCTGCCTTTATTTTGCCTGTTTAACGGGATCATAACATTCTGACGTGATAAACAAATAAAACTAGCTAGTTCATAGAAAAGCTTGTTAATATTATGTGCAGCTTTTTGCAGATGTTTCCAGGAAGAACATCCCTTCACTTGAGCGAATTGCTCACCATCATGTAATTATAATAGAAAATGAAATACAAAAATTAAAGCACGAGCATGACTTGTCTTCAGTACAAATCAACAAAAAATATGCGTAGCCATTTTCTCACAACCCTCCTAATAAAGAAGAAAAACTTGCAAGTCTTCAGCTTAGCATGCATGTTCATGCCTAATCGTCTTAACGATTGTTGCTCCCATTTCAATATAAAATAGAATTCTACTAGCTGATTTGCCTGCGTTCCGCTGTGGCTGAACCGGGAGCAGAATTAAAGGGATGCAAGCAGGGGCGGGCTCCTGGAAAACATTTCATTTTTTTATTATTATTTAGTACTCAAGTAGGAGGAGGTGGAATATTTTTTTATTTTAAATAGATGTACCTTCCAATAGTAAATCACTATTTCGGGCTCCTAGGAAACATTTCATTTTTTTATTATTATTTAGTACTCAAGTAGGAGGAGGTGGAATATTTTTTATTTTAAATAGATGTACCCTCCAATAGTAAATTACTATTTCCTTATGCATGAGAATTAAACATATATTTGCTATCTTTTGACTTTAAAATTCTTTATTTTATGCTATATATGGAAAGAAAAAACATAAGTAACTTTTTCAACCTAACTCAATTGCCTTTGTTGTTTTCTCTCGTTGAAACCCTAATATAAAAAGTCAAAAATATAAATAAAAATACAAATTGTAAGTGAAAAGGCTAAAACAGAGTTATTAGTTAATTTATTTTTCATCAAACAAAATAAGATAAATAATTAGTCATTGGTAACCTAAATTTAAAATTTATTTTTGTTCTCTTTTAGGATGTTTGTTAAGAATTTATTAAAGGTTTTTTTTTATATATAATTTTTTCATTTTTCCCCCATATTTGCTAGTTTTATTAATTTTTTTAATTCTTGTTATAGTGATTTTTTTCTAATTATTTGAATATATTTTATAGGTTTGTTTTAATTAGACTTAGATTTTTTTATGTTTTGTTTTTAGCAAAGTCACAAAAATTATCAATTTTTTCTCATGATAAATGTTTTGATTTTAGATTAAACAATGAAAAAAATAAAAAGAATTGATTTTTTTTTAAGAAAAGAGGAAAAATATTGAAAACTCACAATCTAGTGAATCAATTCCAATGTGTAATATTGAAGTTATGGTTGAACAGCCTCAGTGTGCTTTAGTTTACAAAAAACCTAAATTGATTAGTCAACCTTTCACTAGAATCATCATTGCTCATTTAATTAGAAATGTGCTTTAGTTTACAGAGAACCTATATTGATTAGTCAACCTTTTACTAGGATCATTATTGCTCATTCAACTAGAGATCCAAGTAATCGTCCTCAAATTTAGAAATACCCGGTTAATCAATAAGATGAAATTCAAAGACATACATTAATTTAGAGTCATATCAACATTTGGTGTTTTAATATCCATTAACCGGTAAAAACCATCCTTATTGATTTCAGTCCATTGGTTCAAAAATTATTCAAGGCTTGAATATTTAGAGAAAAATATTGCATTTTGTTTCCCTTATTATCTATTTCCAAGTAAGTTATTCAAAAAGCCAGGATCAAACATATTTACTATTAAAGAATTCAATTGTTGGAAGAAAGTTAATGATGGGGAATAATGTGCTTTTTGACTTATATGGAAAAAAATCTAAATTCTGCTCATAGATTTGTTATCAGGTGCTTGAAAAATTTAAAAAATCAATCATGTTATGTTAAGAAGATAGTTAAGAGGCAAACTACTCAAGAAATTCTAAATAATTGATTGCGTTTCAATAGATATTATTTGTTAGCTCACATCTTAAACATGTGCTTTTATAGAACATTATATATATATAAAAAAAAAAACCGAGGTAATTTTCTTAAAATAGTGGAATTTTTAGCATCATATAATGAATAAGTAAGTATTCTTATTAATACTCCATAAAATACTAAAAACAACTAACATCAAATTCAAATAGAAATTTCACATGTCTTTACTAGAAATGTGTAGTCTTCAATTCATCATGAGATTGGTGATGCAAGATTTTATTTAATTGTTGATCAAGCTCAAGACGAATCAAGAAGAGAGCAAATGGTCCCTATTGTTAGGTTTGTTAATAGAAATGAATTTATATGAGAATGATTTTTGGATATAGTTCATGTCAAAAATATAACTACTTCAATTTTTAAGGAAGAGATTTCTTTTGTTTTATCTCATCATATTCTTGATGTTCAAAATATTAGGAGTTAAGGGTATAATAATGCTAGTAATATGCGTGGAGAGTGAAATGGTTTGCAAGCTTTATTAATTAATGATTGTCTTTATACATATTATGTATATTATTTAGCTCATCAATTTTAATTAACTCTTATTGTTATAGCTAGAGAAATATCTGATGTTCAAACTTTCTTTCAACATTTGTTTTTTATTGTTAACATTATTAATGCTTCTTGCAAGCGTAATGATGAATTATGAACTTCTCATACAACTACAATTTAACATTTAGTTGATATTGATGAGATTGAAATGGGTAAAGGAGTTAATCAAGTATGTGGTTTGCAATGACTTGGAGATAGAAAATAGAGTTCGCACTTCAAATCAATTTACAGTTTAATAAAAATGTATGAGGCAACTTGCTTGGTTCTTGAAAACATTGCTTTAGATGGATCTATTTAATCTCAATGTGGTGATGCGTCCTTTTATTTATTTATTTAAGTTGCTAATGTCATTTTATTTTACATGTAAAGAAGAATATTATAAGAATTAATGATGTGCTTTTATCAAGCCTTGCAACAAAAATCTTAAGACATTCTAAATGCTATGTATTTGGTGATTACCACAAAGACTTTAATTCAGAAATTAAGAGACGATGGTTAGGAAACTCTTTTAGAAGAAGTGACATCATTTTGTAATCATCAAAACATTAGAGTTCATGATATGGATGCTTGTTTTTCTAGTATGGGATGATCTCGTCATAAAAAAAATCAATAACAGTTAAGCATCACTACTGAGTTGATATATTTATAGCTATCATTGATCAACAATTGGAAGAGCTAAATAATATATTTAATGAGCAGGTGATTGAGCTTTTTAAGTTGAGCATATCTTTAGATTCTAGAAATAACTATAAATTATTCAATATTAAAGATATATGCTTGCTTGTTGACAAGTTCTAACCTGAAAATTTTTCTTATCGAGAAAAAAATTTATTTGAGATTTCAATTACAATATTATGAGTTGGATGTATCCAATCATCTAAAGTTAAAGAATATATCATTGATTGCTGATTTATGTCATGGTTTGGTTCAAACAAAAAAATCAAAATTTATCCATTCATTGATGTGTTAATTCAACTTATTTTGAATCTTTTTATTTAAACAATAACTATTGAACAAGCTTTTTCAGCAATGAAGATTGTAAAAACAAGACTTCGTAATCGGATGAAGGATGATTTTCTTGCAAATTATTTGATTGTCTATATAAAAAAAAAATTGCTAAAAAATCACAAGTGATATGATAATTGATAATTTCTATTATATGAAAGAACAACGACAATAATTGAAATAAATATGTAATATTTTTTTTTAAACTTTATTTCAAAGTTTATCAAACATAAATAATGCTTCTCTTTAGTTAATATTTCTTACATACTTTGTATATTTATATTTGATATATACAAAGACCATCAAAATTAAAGTGATGGATACATTAAGAAGATAAATTTAACTTCATCACTTTGACTAAATTTGGTATTGCTTTAAAAGTCTTATCCTATACAAAGGTTATTATATGTTTGTATTAAGTTCTTTGAATAAAATTAAATAATGTAGTATTTTTTTAAAACTCATGTACAATAAATTAAAAAAATATTACATCTTGTTATATTAGTTTTGGCTCCCCAACAAATAATCTTAGCTTCGCCCCAGGTTTAACCATGTTCTTAAAAATGTAATAAAAAATATCAAGAATGCATGGATTTTTTTGCAATGCTATAAACCCGAGCAAGAAGATAAATCTTTACATCTTTTATTTTAAATCTTTGCTTAGCACGAGTTTCCAATAAAATATATAAAAGAAATTTGGATGATCATTTTTTATTTTTAAAATTAATGTTAAACAATAAAATCAAGAAAAAAAATACTAAGTCAAAAAGTAAAAAAGGATATCAAGCCACGTAAACTTTTTAAACCAGTAACTTAGGATATTAGATCAGAAATATAATATATGAAAAATCGATGAAACTCAATTTTCATTAAATCTAGCATCAAATGATGAATTATCACTATTATTATTATAGCCATTATTATTTCCATTGTTATTATTATTGTTATTGCTATTATCACTATCATTACAACTATCACATCATTATTATTAGTATTATTATCATGGTCGCTATTACTATCATTACTACTACCACTACTTATTATCATCACCACTATAAATAATATTACTATTATTTTTATTTTTATCACTATTATCATCATTATTATTAATGTTATAACCATAATTATTCTTATTGTTATTATCGTTATTGCTGCTACTATCATTATCACAATCACAATTACTACTATTACTACTAATATCATCATCATCATCATTATAATTACTATTATTATCATTAATATCATTCCTACTATTCCTAGTTGACAAGAAAAAAAAACAAAAAACAAAAACAAATGATCACCGGCAACAATTCAATCACCACAAACCTACACGCGTCACATTATATAGAAGAAGAGATGATTATGCATCCAATGACACAATGTATGACAAGATTTGACTATTAGGTGGCGTCAGATGCGCCACTTGAATGACGTGAACACCACCCACTTCTTAGTGTATTTGTAAAACGTGCGAACAAATTTCTGAATAAAAAAATTAAAAAGAAAACGTGAAAATATCATAGCGCTTCCCATGAACTTGTTAATTACACAAAACACCCGAGTAAAAAATACCAAAATAACCTCAAATGCAAAGCTTTTTTTTTTTTTTTTTTTTTTTTTTTTAAGGTTAAAAATGTGTAAGTATTGTTGGTTGCTCCATTACTTAGCGACGTTGTTAATGATAATAATTTTCATGAAAAAATCATAAACACCCATACCGGCAACTCGATAAATTTTAATCTCGAGAGCAAATAAGTGTTTTTACTATTAAGAAATTTGTGAAAAATCAATAAAACCCTTGATCAACAGTTATAAATTTTATTGACTCTAGATATATAAAAATATTTATATTGTATACAAAATTGAAAAAGACGTATCTCAACAATCTTTTAATGACTAATCAACGAGTGGAAAAAACCAACAACTCTCCTTACTTAAAGGCTTAAATTATTCTCACTTAAGTGTAAAAATGTAATTTTATTATAGCAATCCATAATAAACTATGTGTAGAGTTAGAGTTAAACTCCTATATCTTGTAGTTTTTCTCTTAATATCATCAAACTATATTCATGACACCAAACATATATAAAAAAAAACTATATTCAAGTTCAATGATATCTAATGAAATAATATTTTAAATATAATTTTATTTACTAATTTATAATTAAATTTCAATAAACTTTAAGAAAAAAATAAAAGGAAATCATTGTAAAGGGTTTCACAAGAGCACTTGTTAATATTATAAAAAATACCATAATATTATTTGAAAAACAATTGGTATTTGATAAAATAGTATACTAAATTTAATTCTAGTTATTTTACTTAAATTAATTTTAATTTAGAATTAAGAAAAAAATAAAAAAAAGCTCTCATAAAAAGATCCCATGCACATGGGCTTATATGGATCAACTCCTTTTTTTTTGTTAAACATATCATCCACTCATTAAAAAAAAATAAAGTAAAGTTAGATTATACATTATCTGTTGATTCATATTTTGGCTAGGTTATTTATTCATTTAAAAAAATCAAAAAAAAGAAAAGCAAATGAAATGTAGTTTGCTAATCTAGATACCAACTAACAAAGAGATGTAGCTTGGAAAGTTGGGTCACATGTTTTTTAAATTAAAAAATGCAATTTTCAACTAAAAAAAATCAAATGAATACCCTTATATTTTAATGACCTAATTTTTTATCTCAAAACCTTTAAATTGATAAAAAAAAATACAAAATCAAATAAAAATATTTTTTATTTAACTTCAATTTATTTTTTTCATGATATCAAAGTTTAAAAACTCAATAGTACTCCTCTCATCAAGAGGAGCACTTCAACACAAAATTCTATATTTTTGTTCATTGAATTTGACCTCTCTGCTACCACTTTCTAGCCACTTTTTTAAAAAATTCTAGGAACTGAAGAGCAAAACAAATGAAGTGTTGGATTGAAATACCAATCCCTTATTGTATTGGAACGAAAAATAACATACTTTTGAAACCAAAATTTCTAAAAAAGCTCCTCCTGAGCAGTAAAAATAAAAAAAAGGTTGCCTTTTCGCTTCAATGTCAAATTTCTCCCCAACTTACAATTTTTTTTAGCAATAAAATAAAATTTTATTTTACTAAATCAAGCATTAATTTAATATTAAGATATTTTTTTATACCATAAAAACATAGTAGTAGAGTAGTTGAAACAAATTATAATGCATAAATGTGCAAATCCTAGTAGTTAATGCAATATAAGAGAATAAATATTTTAGAAAAAACTTCGGTGACTAGAATAGAAAACATATAAAAAATAATAAATAAGAAAAATACTATTTTAAGCAATAATATTTTGCATCTTATTGTTTATGATTATAATTATAATGATGCGCTCTGGGCAAAGACAAAATTTTGCTATGAAGGTGAATGGAGGACCAAGCACTTAACACCAAGGCTTCAAAATCGAATAGGAAATTGGAAAGGGTGTCAAGCAGCCCTCGTCAGGGCATGTAAAGTGAGAACTGAGAAAAACTCATACCCCATCCTGAGCTATCTTTTTGACGATCATTGTAGACATGCTTGAATAAATAAATACTTGGGGAACATATTTCAAAGTTGATATGAATTTGATACCATATGAGCAGCTCTTGATTGCAAGCAACAACATTATTATTCTGATTCCATTCTTCGAAACATTAGAGCATGGTTGCGGCCTTTACCAACAACCTGGATAGCCGATTTTGAGTTTTTATATGATGGTGGTAGAATAATATAAATTATATATTAAAATTTTATTTAATAATTTTAATTTTAATTTATTTTTTATATTATGAGGTAAATTATATATTAAAATTTTATTTAATAATTTAAGTTTTTAAATTAATATAGCTTTTTGATATAATATTAGAATTTTAATGAATAAATAACTACGAGTTCAAATTTTGTTATTTTTAATTATTTGATAAAAATAAAACATAAAATAGTAGAATATATATAAGTTTTAAATTTAAAGAATAATTATTTAAAGAGATATATTAAAAAATAAAATAAATTATATATTAAAATTTTATTTAATAATTTAAATTTTTAGATTGAATTAAAATGTCACATTTTTTTTTATATGAAACTAATATTATTAAAACTAGTTTGATATAACAAGTTAATCCGATTAATACAAGATTTAGAGTAGTTGAAGTTGATAGAAGACTTTTTTAGTCTTCTTATATATATATAAAATCTGATAACGTAAAGTTTTTTCTTAAGACTTCTATTATTAACATTAGTTTAGTTTTAGAGCAAAAACAAAACCGAATAAACCTTCAAATCACAGCTTTTGCAAGGAATGTGATCCTTGACCCTAGCCCTGCCACAAATGGTTCGAGCTGCTCAAAATATTAGATTCGCCTCATGTAAGTATAATTAGGGTATTGAGAATTGGCAAATTCGCAATTGCTGTTTAACAATATAGGAAGAACCTGACTGAAACTCTCAGGTGCGTATTGAAATTCAAGAAATCGTTGGCAGTAATAGTGATTTCGAGACACTTCAAGGACATTCATACAATCTATCAGTGGGGTAGTGAGGTATTTATCATTAATCATATTCAATCTACCAAAAACCCGAAGTGTTAAGGGTTCGAAGTTTACTAATTGTTCTCACAAAATATTGTACTCGCTGATGCTTTCGCATTGGATTCGCCACTCTGCTAGGTATCTTATACTGTTTGAATGCCTAGTGATGTTACTTTACTACTCCTGTTCATGCGTTAACCAGCTTGAGTAGCAAGAAATCATGTTATGAATTATGCTATATAATGCTTTGCTTTTACATCCAAAAAAGAGGATAATCTTTAATTTTGACTTCGTTTACCGGTATCATTCCATCGTTTCTCAGCAAATTCCCGAGGTGGTATAACTGTGCATTTACAGTGAAGAAATATATTCTTTGCTTGCGATTTGGGTTGGAATTTTCTTGGAAGTGCTTGGGAGATAAGTCAACGGAATTTTAGTTCTAACAGGTCTTTATTTATTTACTTTTTCTTTCCTTTTTAGAGGGACCGGTGGCAGATAGAGATAAAGCTATTTCACTGAGCTCAACTTGGTTCTCAATTACTAGCAAGATTACTTGTCATTAGCAAACATGGAGACTCAGATGATGGATTGTTCTGAAAATCCCATCATTATTTCTGACATGGGTGCAAAGGGTCTACTTAGCCATTATCAGTTTGAAGACGGGTCATCTCAGTTTATTTTTCTGGACATTGATAAAGAAACTGGAGGCATCAGTATCAACAATCCCCTGAGTCTCACCACCGGCAGTTATGTACAAATCATCTCTTCATCTGAGGGCTTGCTTTTATTGTCTAGTACTGGGGAGAATCATCTCAACTATGTTGTGTTCAATCCCTTGACTAAGCAGTCTGTGACTCTTCCACAGCATTGTATCGCCAGGCTGATTATCAGGTCAGGTCTCGCTTTTGATGGGAAGCATTATCAAGTAGTGCTTGTACATGTTTCTAGAGATGAAGAGAATGGTTTGGGCCCTCTTCCTGGTGATATTGAATTGGAAGTTTTCTCTTCTGAAACTGGGGCTTGGAGAAATCATCGACCTTTCAGTTTGTCTTTGAATGTTGAATTACCTGATAATGAGTTTCCTGAGCTGAACACAACCCCACTTTTTTCCAATGGAGCAATCCACTGGGAGATAAGCGGGCAGTTGCTTGTTTATCATGTTGAGGATGATTACTGTGAAGTAATTGAACTGCCAAATGTTTTTGAGGATTGGTCTTGGCAATCGACAATGACTTACAGGCGATGTCTGTGGGAATCTGAGGGGAGAGTACACTACACTTATACCGATTTTGATGGGGTTCATTCTTGGAATCTTCTCAAGGAAGATGATCATAATGTTTACTCGCAACAGAACGTCTGTGACCGTGAAAAATTCAGGTGGGCATTGGCATATACTATCAACCATGAAGACTTGGCAGAACAGGATCCGGATATTCTCAGTCTTGGTGATCAGTGGGAGCCTCGCAACATATCTCCTATTGCTTATGTTCAAGATTCCGAGACCATGTATTTGCAGCTTCCAGGAATTGTTGTTGCATACAATACCAAGAATCGAGTTTTGCTGAAAGTATGCAGGTACACATTTCCAGGCGGGGATTTTAATTGCTGTTCTTTCTTCCCCTCCATCCACAGAAGTGAGTGCAATAAGCAAAATGCAATTAAATCACAAGTAGGAGAAGTGGTTGATTTTCCTATAGGAGAAGAGGTGAATTCATTTTCATTTTAAGTGGAGCTTTATTGTACTAGCATTCTACTTCTCGTATACTTTGTATCACAAATTCAATTTTATTTCCAGCTAATTGCATCTGGTCTTCGCACTATTTGCCTCTTAATTATTCGTTTATGGGTTCTTTTACATGAGATTTGTGAATCTCATAGAAGTCAGGAGCATTATTTATCATTTAGTTTAAGAAACTGCGAATAGATTCCAAACAGGCTTACCGGCTTTGTTATCTACATTAGAAAATGACATATTCATTTTCCAGATAGAGGTTTTATAGATGATTGCTACAATTGAAGTGTCAATACGGCCCTTATGATGAACTGTGGTATAAAAGTCAATGAGTTTTGCTGGCTTGAAGTAAAATACGTTCCTTATTTCTAAGATAACTACATCCACAAATAAATTACTTCCGAGGATATAGCCTAACCCTGAGGACATTCAAGCGATTTTAGATATGATTCCTCCCCATAAGATCAAAGAAGTTCAGCATCTCATGGGAAGGCTAGCTACCCTTAACAAATTTATATCCAGGATGGGAAAACGCAACCTGCCTTTCTTGAAAATCTTAAAAAACATCACTAATTTTGAATGGACGTTAGAATCCCAAGATGCAGGAATCTTTTGAAAGAACTCAAGATACACCTCTTCTCCTTTAAGATTTTATTACAACTAAGAAAGCACGAAAGCTAGTTCCTTTATCTTTGGGTCTCCGATCAGGCAGTCGATTCAGTGCTAGTTAGAGAAAAAAACAAAAGCGTACAATGTCCTGTTTACTATTCCAGTCAAACCCTCATTGACGTTGAGACTAGATATTTGAAAGTAGAAAACGTGGTTTTAGCTCTGATGATTACCTTCAGGAAATTAAAACCCAATTTCCAAGTCCTCCAAATCATAATGCTAAATATGGTGTAGGAGTAGTACTCGTAAGTCCTGGAGTACAACATTCATTTTGAGTTCTCAACCATCAACAATGTGTCAGATCATGAAGCTCTCCTAACAGGATTGGGTTTTGTAAGCCTTTCCCCTGCATATTCACAATAATCCTCAGTTAATAGTAAGGCAATGCCAAGGGGTTTTCAAAACTAGAGACCCTACCTTGACAAAGTATCTCTAAAAAATCAAACACAGGTCTCGGGGAAAGATGCGGGCAAGGAAATTTTGATCAACCAAATTCCAAGAGAAAAAAACAAAAAGGCCGACCAAATTTTGATCAAGCATAGAGGAAGGGCCGATGATTGCCTCGGTCGGCATAGAGCATGACTGGAGAACTCCTATCAAGGATAATCTGCATATAGAAGAATTGCCCTCAGATAGAAACGAAGTCATTTGTCTAATTGAGTAAGCAGCCAGACACTACATAATTGATGGGACGTTATACAAGCGGTCTTTCCAAGCTTCTTTGTCGAAATCTGTCTCCTAGTAGAAAATGCTTATGTTTTATTGGAAATTCATGGAGGAGTATGCAACTTACACAACGACTCTGTAGCTCTTGCAACCCTAGTCACCAGAGGAAGGTTTTATTGGCCAATGATCCTCAAAGATTTACCAATTTGGTAAACTAGTGTGACCAATATTAGAAATTCATACCGGTCTTGAGGCAACTGACACGACTAAAAGATTGATGTCTTCTCCCAAGTGCAGGAGTGTCGAAGTAATAAATAACCCGGCAAGACCGGGGTCGAACCACAAGGAGATTTAGAATTAATCATTAATAATGAGACACAGTTCAACAATCATAAAATAAAAAAGTAATATTAAAAACATCATATCAACCCTTGACATGACTAAGAGATTGATGTCTTCTCCCAAGTGCAGGAGTGTCGAAGTAATAAATAACCCGGCAAGACCGGGGTCGAACCACAGGGAGATTA
>NW_011500286.1:209764-215708 GCF_000495115.2 Populus euphratica
TCCTTTCAATTTCAATTCTTAAATTCATCAATCACTCCTTTCATTTATGTGATAGGCCTGCATTAAAAATAGATATTTACCATAAATTATAGGTATCTTATATTATTAGATACATTATTATAAAACATATTTTAGTTAAGGAGTTATTGATATTTCAAGTGCAAAATGATGATATAAAACCATGATAAAAATGCACTTTTAAGTACTAATCAGCAACCCTCCACTGAGTTAACTACTATATCTTTTTCAAGGCCATTCACCCAGTGGGAAATGGACATACGAAGCCCTTTCTCAAAAGCCATCGGAAACAATTAGTTTATCTTGGTGGATGTTGACTACTTCACAAAATAGATAAAAAATAAAAGCCTTAGCAAGATATAACCTTCATCAAAATCATTTCCTTTGGGTGTATAAACATTATTTTCATATTTAGAATTAATCATTAATAATGAGACAGAGTTCAACAACCATAAAATAAAAAAGCAATATCAAAAACATCATATCAACCCTCGATTCTCCTTGATGCACTTTTAAGTACTAATCAACCCTCAATTCTCCTTAATATCTCACCCCTAAACAAATAACCAAGCCAACTCCTCAATGGACTCAAGAAGAAGATAGTACAGGCCAAGCTATAATAGATAGAGCTACTAATAAGATTTCATGGGTCTAAGGAACCATCTAGAAGAAATCTATAGGAAAAATCCTTTTCTTCTCACTTATGGAACTAAGGCTATAATCCTAGCTAAAATCAAATGCTCAAGTTATCGGGTAGCCCATTACACAACTGAAGGAAACCATGTAGGCTGAAAAAACAATTTATATCTCCTAAAAGAAACTCGTTTGACTGTAGCTATTAGGAATGAGGCTTACCAACATAGAACTGCCTGTTATCACAACACTAAGGTTTAGAAGAAAATCTTTAACCTTAGAGATTTAGTGTTAAGAAAGTTGGAAGTAACCAACAATACAAAAAATAGAGGTAAATTGGTCTTAAAATGAGATGGTCCATTCAAAATCCCAAGGATAGTAAAGGCTAACACTTATAACCTTTAGGATAGGAAGGGAAAACATCTTCCTATGCATGTAACTCATATCATTTGAAAGTATATTATAATCAATAATGTATAAATTATTCATTGATTCAAAATGATTTCTATCTCCCCTAGAGAATCCTTAGAAGCTAAACTGACTTAAAAGGAGGAATAAAAGTAGCTAATTACCCCACAACTTTTCAAGGATGGGATGAACTCGGTTTTTCTAATGAAATTACATATTTCCTTTTAAAGGGATCAATTATCTCCCTAATGCGATTGCATAACTTATCTTAGAATGGATAAACATGATCTTCTTAGTGCTTTTGTAAAACCTCCAAAGATAGGAAGGATAATGCCATTAATAAAAAGGATTGATGTCATCTTCATAAAGCAATCACCCCATAACATTTCAAGGACAAGATGAAATCGGTCTTTCTAGTGAAATTGCATATTTTCCATAGAAAAGATCAATTATATCCCTAGTACGATTGCATAACTTATCTTGAAAGGGATAAACATGTTCTTTATAATGCTTTTGTGCAACCTCCAAAGATGGAAAGGATAATGCCATCAACAAAGGGGATTAATGTCATCTCCCTAGGGCAACTGCCTTATAACCTTTTAAGGATGAGATAAATTTAGTCTCCTTAGTGCAATTGTATATTTTCCTTATAAGGGATCAATTGTCTCCCTAATGATGTGATTGCATGACTTACCTTTGAAGAGATAAACATGATATTGCTAGTGCTTTTGCACAACATCTAAAGATAGGAAGGACAACATCATCAATATATAGTTTGATGTCATCTCCCCATGGCAAGCCTTCCATCATCTTTTAAGGACTAGATGGATTTGGCCTCTCTAATGTAATTGCACATTTTTCTTAAAAGGGATCAATTATCTCTCTGGTATGTGTCTAAGGGCGTGCGCGGGGCATCGAGCCATGGTGGGTTTGCCTCTTGTGAGATGTGTGTTGAAAATGGGGTTTGGGAATTACCATAAAATTATGATTATGAGTTTAGGAGTCGCTAACTATTGTTATAGTCACTAGAAAACCTAATGGTTTGCGAGAGTCTAGGTAAAAGATTGGTTGTGCAAGAGAAAGATGCATCATCTCCAGTGCACCCTACCTAAGATAAGTTGAATTATTGTTTGATTATTTTTTCTAGGTTATTTTTCTATCCATTAGTTTTGTCTAAGGTTCAAGATAGATCTCTCTTTGTGAGAAAGTTTTCATCTTATTGGGTTAAAGCCTAACTATTCCGAGGCCTAAATTTTAGCATCACATTTATTTTTTTGTATCTTTAATACCTGAGGGTATACTCTACTGTGTAGCTTTACACCCCTACAAGTATTAAAGTCTATAGCTTTAAATGTAAAACGAACAAAATAATTGGTAAATGATTTTTGAAACTTTGGTCAAGCCCTAACAAATAATAATAAACTAACTACAATATTCATTTTTATATTTTAAAACATGAGAAAGATGCATTATTGTTTTATAAAAGTATGCTTAGAAAACTTTTAGAATATGGCCATATGTACGAAAATAAAATATTTTTGGTTTTTTTATAAGGAAATTAATTAAAAAAAATTGAGATTTTTTTTTAATTTTTTTTAAAAATTTAAGAAATGTTTCGGAGAAAACTAGGTATTTTTATATCGAATCTATATCTTACAATGTAACTATACAACCCGATATTATGCAAAATTATTGGAAAAACATGCAAGAAAATCACAATATTTTGAAATGTCTCTTGAATTTTTTTGGATTTTTTTATTTTTTTATTTTTTTATTATATTATTATTAAAAATAAATTAGGTCAAGTCAAAACAAGTCCAACCCAACTCAGTCCGGATAGGCCAACTAATAGCCCAACAAACCTATTTTTTGGATTTGAACGAGACCCAACCCAATCATCTGGGTTAGGCTAGAATAGGTCTAGTCCATAAACCACATGGTTATTAGCTCGACTAGTGATTTTGCACAACCTCCAAAGATGGTAAGGAAAATGCCATCAATAAAAGGGATTAATGTCATCTTCCTAGGACAATCAACATATAGCCTTCCAAGGACATCTTAGACTTGGTCTCGCTAGTGTAATTGCATATTTGTATTGGAATGGATATACATGATGTTTGTAATGCTTTTGTACAACCTCCAAGGACGGGAAGGACAATGCCATCAACAAATGGATTGATGTCATCTCCCTAGGAAAATCCTCTTATAACCTTCAAATGAAGTAATGGACTATGTCTTCCTAGTGTAATTGCACATTTGCTTAGGAAGGATTTAAGAGATTAGAAATATTTTTCTTGTTTTAAATTCTAAAAATATATGGAATGCATGCGCGCGCGCGCACACACACACATATTTTTAAATGAAATATTATAATTTAACCTTTTATTTGATCAAAATAACTATTATTTAGATGATGTCATAAAAAGAAGATTTTGTAGATACCTTGTTTTTTACATCTCTATTCGAGACCAAATGCAATTTATTTGTTACTAATGCCATAACCATTAGTTATGGCAAAACATTTTTTTTTTCTTTTTGAGTTTTTAAGAAAACAAAGTTGATTTTTTGAAGGTTTTGGGTGTGTCAACCTAATTAGCCTTTAAAGTATGTTAAATACTTAATGAGTTTTATGAATAAGTTATAAAATTCAATGCAAATATATGTGTGAATGTGAACATCATCCTTTTACGTAGAAGTAACCTCCTGTATAAATAACACAAATGAATGAATAAAAAAACCAACATAAGCAAGATACAAACTTTTAAGGAATCGGCCTTGATGTGCAAAAACTAATAAGACTTGAAAACACATTGAATACATTCACAATACACAATCATCCACAAAACTCATCATGTTGATAAATTAAACATACAAGATATTCAAGTGTTGATACACATACACAACCAATCAAAAAGTTTGTCTAACCTCAACAACTTCATCATAAATACAAATCTGAATCAACCACAATAATATGTTTAGGATTTGAAGTAGGCCTTCCAAAGTTGTTGGTACGGTAGGAATCAATTGGAAGCTACTGAAACTAATGGAAAAAAGTTGGAAACCTTTTAGAACAATGATAGTGCCCACTAATGTCAGTGTATAGAGGTCACACGCCATCGCTACTATTGGCACGTGGAGGTCTCACACAACCATTATTGAGTCATCCCACCTAGTAGATTAGAAGTGCCTTTCTCTCTTTTTAATTCTCTATTGTTGATGTAACAAACATACACCTGTAGAGGAATATCTACTTTATTAAGGTTTTTGCTTCCTCTCAATTTACTCTCGACTGTATAGGAAAGGGATGTTGGTTCCAATAATGATAAAGGAGAGAAATATGACAATATTGTTGATGTTAATAGCTAACGTGGGTTGTTATCATAATTAGAGTTGCCATGGGTATCCTTTATTGACATGATCAAAGAATTAATGTCTTATCCCAAGTGTAGAAGTGTCAAAGTAATAAATAACTTGGCAAGACCGGGGTCGAACCATAAGGAGATTAACTGTATAATCTACAAATAAAGAAATAAATAATAATAGAAAAGGAGTTGAAGAAAGCTTTGAGATGTGATATTGAAAGGATTAAAAAATGATAAAAAGAAATGTCAAAGTTAGAGGATCCACTAATGGTATTTCAAATAAGTATAATATAAACTGTTTTTATTATTCGACTAGAAACCACACACAAAAAAGGTTCCAATCGGATTAGAATTTATTAACATGATTATATTAATTATCTTATTTGAGTAATGCTATTACATGTAAATATTACCAGGTATTCATAGTGATAACTTATGTTAACAACAAATTAAGTTCTTTTTATAGCATAGGTATCAATTATACCATACAGTTGGGCTGTGAAAGTGTCAAGTATTTATTGTACCAAGAGTGTTTGCTGTGAAAGTGTCAAGTATTTATTGTACAAAGGGTGTTTAACACAAATATAGATTAACCATTTAACAAGAAAGGTATTAAGAGTGAGTAATATAATAAATACAAACCATGTTAGTATCAAACATTAAAGTCCATATTGAGTTTATACTATACTTATTCTTACACTATTAGTGTAACCTTTTCACCTTAACATAATAAATTTAGCTAAACATGATGAATAAGAGAAACATAGATAAACAAGAGAAGAAGATTATATAATTATAATAAAGAAAATGAAAGAGATAAATAAGAGATTAATGAAAGCAAAACTTAAGCATTACAAAAATATAAAGAGAGAGAGTAAGAACATAATTTTAATCTGAAAACCAAGATGCCTAAATGCATGGCAAATGCCTTCTTTTATAAGCTAAAATTCAAAACTATTGATTTGATGACTAATTGTTGAGTGGATGGCCACCTCTTGACTTAGTAATCATCCTTATCTTGTTGTTTGCAAAAAACATCATTGCTAATATTAGAATTTAAACAGATAGTTTTCATGAAAGTTTTAGAAAATTATTTCAGCTTTCCAACAAAATAAGAATAAGGTCATTTGGACTTCTACAACTTAAGATATGAGCTGCACACTAAACAGTATTTAGGCTGTAGGACAGATTTCAACTTCTCTATTGTTGCTATCATTTAAAATCGAAATTGACACCTTTACATCATGGACTTTTCATGAAAGTTTTAGGCCTATATCTTAGCTATTCATTCATATAAACCAGACTTAAATCCAAGTTCTATAGCTCCAATTATGATCCGATAATTGAATAATATTCTAGTTTAGACTAAACCAATATATCTTTTCTAAACTTAGCCCTCTCTTTATCAATGGTTAAATTCATCTATCAATCCTTTGATTCATGTGATAGGCCTACATTTAAAATGAACATTTACCATAAATTAAAGGTATCTTATATTATTAGATATGTTATTATAAAACATG
>NW_011500286.1:217036-217532 GCF_000495115.2 Populus euphratica
GGAGTTATTGATACTTCAAGTGCAAAATGATGAAATAAAACCATGATAAAAATGCACTTTTAAGTACTAATCAGTTATTATAAAACATGCTCTAGTTAAGGAGTTATTGACATTTCAAGTGCAAAATAATAATATAAAAACTTGATAAAATACACTTTTAAGTACTAATCATTTATCATGACTGGTTCGGTTGTGCTTTCATTGGTGGTAAAAAATGAAAGAGGAAGGGCTATTAGGTTTGAATTGGTAGCTACTGTCTTTGTAGCGGGAGGCGACTTGGATGTTAAGTAGAGAGACAAAAGAGGCTAATTGTTATTAATAGCTGGCTGGGAAAGAAACCAAAAATGAGGCCATGAGTTTCTCTCTTTATTTCTTTGTTTTTGTTTTTATTTTTATACATTCTGGAATGAGGGAGAAATCAGAGTGAAGAAGGGTGACTATTTGGTAGCTTGTTTTTTTTTTCTTTCTTTAGTAACTAGGATTTTTCCTCATAATG
>NW_011506483.1:0-2118 GCF_000495115.2 Populus euphratica
AGATCTATAGCTCCCAATATGACCCAATTACCGAACAGTATTCCGGTTTGGATTGCACCGACATCTCTTTTCTAAGTTTGGTCATCTCTTTATCCTTGCAATTTAAGTTCTTAAAGTCATCAATCAATCCTTTCATTTATGTGATAGGCCTGCATTTAAAATGAACATTTACCACAAATTAAAGGTATCTTATATTATTAGATATATTATTATAAAACATGCTTTAGTTAAAGAGTTATTGATACTTCAAGTGCAAAATGATGATATAAAACCTTGATAAAAATGCACTTTTAAGTACTAATCAGACATACTATTAATGGATCCTCTAACCTTGACATTTGTTATTATCATCGTTTAATCCTTATATTAATATTCCATCTCCAAGTTCTCATCTTCTTCTTCTTCTTCTCTTTCTTTATTATTATTATTGTTGTTGTTGTTGTTGTTGTTGTTGTTGTTATTGTTATTGCTAATGTTGTTGTTTATAATTGTTGTTTATAATTTGTACAATTAACCTCCATGTGGTTCGACCCCGGTCTTGCCGAGTTATTTATTACTTCGACACTCCTGCACTTGGGAGAAGACATTAATCTTTTCGTTGTGTCAAGTTTTTGGCGCCATTGCCGGGGAGGTAAGTTCTTATACAAATTATAGTATTTATTTTATTTTCTCCTTTTACTTTTCTTGTATATAATTTTGTTTCTTTTCTCTTATTTCTTCTTCTTTTGTTTTCTTCCTCCTTTTATTCTATTCCTACACATGCATGAGAGTGTGGTTACGTTCATCAAGTGGTAGACTTTGTAGGGTATCCTTATCATTTTCAGAAACTATGGCCGAAGAAGATAATCAATCACTTCATAATGAGAATAATAAGAATAACCAAATATGGCCGAAGAAGATAATCAATCACTTCATAATGAAAATAATGAGAATAACCGTGCTAGAACACTTAGAGACCACATGAATCCCACAAGAACAAGTGCACCATCATGCATAGTTTTTCCTCCTGATGCATCTCATTTTAATTTTAAACCAGGTATTATTCAACTTTTACCTTCTTTTCATGGTTTAGAATTGGAAAATCCATACTTGCATTTAAGGGAATTTGAGGAGGTCTGCAACACATATAATAATTTAAATTG
The DNA here is from genome assembly GCF_000495115.2 of Populus euphratica. NCBI lineage: Eukaryota > Viridiplantae > Streptophyta > Magnoliopsida > Malpighiales > Salicaceae > Populus > Populus euphratica. The sequence goes on from NW_011506483.1 coordinate 1,143, forward strand.
TAGCATGAACACCATCAGATTAAAGCTTTTTCCTTTTTCATTAAAAGATAAAGCTAAAACATGGCTACAAAATTTGAGACCAGGATCCATTCGTGTTTGGGATGAAATGCAACAACAATTTTTAAAGAAGTTTTTCCCATCTCATAGAACAAATTCTTTCAAAATTGGAACCTCCTTTGTGTAGATAGGCAAATGGTTGAATTGATGTGCAATGGAACTTTTGAAGATAAAGGTATCGAGACTTGGTTAGTACTTGCCCTCATCATGGTTTTGAAACATGGAGATTGATTTCACATTTTTATGAAGGGTTAACACCTAAAAATAGGCAAATGGTTGAATTGATGTGCAATGGAATTTTTGAAGATAAAGACCCTGATGAAGCAATGGAGTCCTTAGACTTGTTAGCTGAAAATGCTCAAAATTGGGACACCGCGGGTACTTATGAGGCACCGAGTAAAACTCAAACATCTAGTGGAGGTATGTATAACCTTAGGGTGACCTTCAAGCCAAGTTTGCATCTTTAGCTAGAAAAGTCGAGGCACTAGAATTGAAAAAAAGTGGTCAATTAAAATCTGTTGAAAACATTGTGTGTCAAATCTGTGAAACAAATGAACACTCAACCAACGATTGTCCAACCTTGCCTTCTTTTAAGGAATGTCTTCATGAACAAGCCCATGCTTTAAATGGTTTCTAAAAGGCCAACCACAACCCATACTCTCAAACATACAACCCTGGTTGGAGAAATCACCCAAATATTTATTGGAAGAGTGAGAACAACAATGCACAAACTTCACAACCACCATTTCAAGCACACCACAATTTCCAAAATTCTCATGGATATGCACCTCCTTATGCTCTACCTCTTAAAATTAATTTTGAGGAAACTTTGTATGCATTCATTGAAAAGCAAGAGACAATCAACCCTCAACTTACTCAAAGCATAACAGATTTTAAAGACACTGTTGCAAAATTCACA
>NW_011506419.1:0-2199 GCF_000495115.2 Populus euphratica
ATTACGATGCCAAGGGGGCTGAATTGAAGATTCAATCATGACTGTAGTTCTTAAGAATGTTATATAATTTGAGAGTTTGGTTTCTTTCTGTTCCTTAGATGTCCTTGTTAACTTTTTGAGAATCAGTAATGACAATGGGGCTCGTAACATGTATGTGGTTGATCCACTAGTCTATAGTACTTGCCTCGTTATGTTTGCTTATAAGGCATTTGCAACCCGTGTGTGATGCTGACATATTGTGGGTTAGAGTTGGGATGGTTTGATTTCAGCAGCTTAATTGCTGTTTTATGTGTGAGAAAAGGTGTGATTTCTCTGGTGGATATTGTTGTGGATAGTTGCATTCTACTTTTATTGCTGATTTTTATTTTCGTATTTGTTGGGGGAATGTAAAGGTTAAACTTGCTCTATGGACTGAACAGTGGATTTATCTCTGAATGTGATAGAACTTTAGCTGATGAAACTGCTTCTGTATTGTGCATGTTTGCAGGCTCCTGTTGCCCCCTTGCGAAGGCCTGATGCCCCTCCTGTTTTTGATCAAGTTTGGCAGAATGATTCCCATGAAGTTGTTGATGAAGACCAATCCCCTGAGCGAGGAATCCCTACAGTTATCACATGGAGCCATGGTGGAAACGATGTGGCAGTCGAAGGATCATGGGACAACTTTTCTTCAAGGTAAGGTTTAGCTACCATCTTAAACATGAAAGATCCGAAAGGAGCAGTTGTTGCTTCGGAGGAAACTTATATGATATCGTTTATTGTTCTGTTGCAGGAAAAAGTTACAAAGATCTGGGAAGGATCATTCTATTCTTTTGGTCCTTCCATCAGGTATATACCACTATAAGTTCATTGTGGATGAAGAGTGGAGATATATTCCAGATCTTCCTTCTGTAACTGATGAAATGGGCCGTGTTTGTAATCTTCTTGATGTTCATGTAAGTATCCTGACATGGCTCTTGGTCTTACAAATCCAGAGGCATTTGATTGTTTAAAAGTCATTACTGCCAATGGTTTTGGAAACTAAATAAGCCCAGAATCATGGGTTTTCAAGGGATATGTTCAGGATGCACTTGAAAAACTGGGATTTCATGCAAACCAGTGATGTGAAACATGCTTTTTATTTGTCATATGGGAGCTAGCAACACGAATTCTGCTTCCTCTATATGCATATATAACCAAGATCTTGCTAGATAAATATTTTCCCTACTAATATTCATGTATGAGGAAGAAATACAAGACTTCTTGGTCCAAAGAACCATTTTTTAGTGTCTGGAAAAATTGCAAAAATAATACATGTATTTGTTAATGATTAGATTTGTAAGTTCCTCTTGCTATTTCTTGCAGGATTTTGTGCCAGAATATATTGATAGTGCAGTTGAGTTTGAGGCCCCACCATCTCCAGACTCCACTTACAGTCAAGCATTTCCAGCTGAGGATGATTTTGCGAAGGATCCTTTAGCAGTTCCACCGCAGCTAAATCTAACAGTCCTCGATGAAGCTTCTTCTTCCAAGCCTCAACATGTTGTGCTGAACCACCTTTACATTGAGAAGGGATGGGCATCTCAGTCTCTAGTTGCTCTTGGACTAACCCATAGATTCCAATCCAAGTATGTAACTGTTTGTCTTTATAAGCCACTCAGAAGGTAGCACCCTCCCACTTTCCATTCATGACTCTGAAGGAAAGATGATCGCTTTTGTAATATGGTTTGTTCTGAGATTTCTCTGTTTATAGATTTTCTCTACTTCTGCCTGTTTTGTTTCTTGTAGTTAACTTTCATTCTTTTGAAGCGCGCCTGCTTCAATATTATTATCAGGAAGGTCCACACATAGTTTGAAAATGAGTAAAACATAAATTGGTCATCAGATTCTTTTGTTTGAACTATTGGATGTAGTCCTTTAGGGGAGAGTAGTTCTAAGGTTCAAACTTGAAATTCAACCTAAGCTACTTCTAGGCGAAGAAAAAACTAACTCTTACCCTCTGGCTACTGACTCTTCTAGCTGACGATATTGGCTCGGTAAAGATATGAATTACCTTGTTTTCAGGCTTTTTGTTTATAAGAAGTGATTTTTAAAAAATTATTTTTAAATTTTTTTAGAGTATGATTACTATTATAAAAATTGGTTAATAAAAAATATTTTTTGATCAATAAAAAATATTTTTTAATAAAAAAAAAATAGCTTGATTTGTATAAAAGTATTTTC